>NW_015112853.1:226138-253018 GCF_001443285.1 Poecilia latipinna
GCTGCTGCAAGGTGCGTGCGTCTTTGTTTCTCCCACTGTTGCTACGGTCGGCGGCTACATGTCGGCTTGTGGGTTTGGTCGACTCGTCTGCGATCTGTTGCTCTGATGGCGTTGCCGGCTGCAGCTGGGGGTTGCTGTGGCGGGCGGCTTCAATCTGGTCCTCACCCGCTGACCCGCTTCCTCCCGGGTTAGGCTGTGTTTCCACCCCTGGGCACTTGATAGTGTTTGGAGCTGCAGCGCTTTGGACGCTCTGCTGTCTTGTCTTGTTTGATTGGGCCGCTCAACTAAACCTGTTGCGGATTGGGCAGGCTGTGTGCGCGGGGCATTACTCCTCTGGCCCCATCGAAGGGCATTTGGAAGCAGATGACAACTATTTGTTCCCTTGTTTTGTTTAGTGATTGAAGTTACTAATTTGTTTTGTTTGATTTACTAATTTCTTTTGCATGGCATGTTTTATTTCTTTTGGAATAATTGAACTTGTCTGTCCTGTTTCCTTTTGTGTTTTGTTCCAGGGACCGAGTAGTGGGCCTGAAGCCTCGTTTTTAAAAAGAAATGTTTTAAAGAAATTGTTAAATAACATATTGTGCACTGTTAAATCTGTGTTCAGGTGCATCTTGTTACTTTTAGAAAGATCTCCACCTGTTGGTCACACAACCATAAGAAAGACATCGCTAACTAAAAAGACCCCAAAGATCCCTCTGACATTTGTCCAAACACATCATGACGATTCACTTTTTGTGCGTGCGTCCTTTGACTTCTGGTATAAAACTAAAACGCAGCATTTCAGAATGCAAACAGTAGATGATGCTATGACTGCCTGCTGCCACCTTGACGTCTTGCCATAACTGATGGAATTTTCTGCACCATAAAATCCTTTGCGATAATGTCCAGCCGACGGTTTGCGAAACAGCTCTGCACATTTCTGTAATGCAGCGGGAGAAGGATCAAATTGTGGCTCAATTAAAACAATTCTGCAAAGAAGAGCGGGTCCAAATTTCTCCACAGCAATGTAAAAGCACAGTTGCTGCATACAGGGACACAAGTAGTTATTAGATTTTGGAGGCAATTATTTTTTCACTTGTTGGTTTCGATTGCGTTGTTCCTTAACTTCTGAAATCAACATGTAGAAAACCGTTTTTAGTGCTTACTCAGGTTATCTTGGTCCCATTCAAGTTGGTTTGGTTTGCTCCTTAAGGAAGAAATCTGTATTCGCTGCATGAAGCAAAGGTTACTTAAATCCAGGGCAAAAAAAAACAAAAAACACACACTATCCTCAGCTCTCTTTTGACTTGCCTGCTCTTTTTTTTTTAAAACATTCATGTTTCAGTTGTATCTCAAGCATGTTGTCTTCACTTTCTATGAAGCCTGCATGAATTATTCTCACCTTCCAGCACAACTCCCATCAGAGTAAACAAACACACCCCACAAGCACAGCCGGCAGCACATGCGGGTTTCGCTACACAAGCCACTGAGCAGCACTCTGCGTGTCTTCAGCTCTCCTCCCTAAGTGGCCAATTGCTGTCAATCACTGCAGCCGACACAAGCAATTTTAGATCCTAATCACTCTAATTGAGGTAATGAAATAGAGGGCCAGGTGGACTGGGCAAAAACAAACACAGCTGAAGATGGAGAGCAGGTTGGGAACGAGATATGAAGGGAACAGGGCTGGAGCACACGGGGGCTTGAACTTCAATTAGGATTTCTTGACATTTCTTTCCGAGAGAAAATAAGTACCAGCATCCTCCACTGCATGAGCGTGCAGTGGAGGAAAATACGTCATCTTACGCCGCTAACTTTTTACGGTTTTAGTGATGAGACAAAAACTAAAAATGTCCTTGAATGACAGATCACAACCTCCTCCTGCGAATCTCCCACTCAGCTCCTCCAGACCCCAGATGATTTTAGGACCACTTGAACTTTTCCAAATTTTCTTGCATCGCAGCCACAAACTTTTATGTATTTTTAATTTTTTATGTAATAGGCCAATAAAACATAGTGGAAGAAGAACGATAAAGGATTCTCAAAATCTGTAAAGTATGTCTGCATTTGTTTTGAGCCCACCCAATGCTTTGGAAGATAAATACATTTTGATTTAAACCCTTTTGTTATATGACTCTACCAGGGTTGTTTCCAGAAAAGCTATGTAATTAGCTATACCCAACAACTTTGAACTACTTTCCTTTCCTTGCTGATGGCAAAATGTTTCAAAGTATGATGCTTCCACCACTATACACCGTGTGGGTAGTGCCTTCATGGTAAAGTTAGTGTATTGTTAAGTTCTACCACACATTACTTTTTCCATGCAGGCCAAATTTATTTATTTATTTATTTTTTATCTCATCTTATTGGATTTTATCACGTTTGGGAAATTTAGATTCACTTAGTTTCTTCTTAGTAGAATCCAGTTTTATTTTTAATAGTGTGGCCCATTCTGTTCTCTTT
The DNA here is from genome assembly GCF_001443285.1 of Poecilia latipinna. NCBI lineage: Eukaryota > Metazoa > Chordata > Actinopteri > Cyprinodontiformes > Poeciliidae > Poecilia > Poecilia latipinna. The sequence continues at coordinate 228,581 of NW_015112853.1, forward strand.
ACTTTGTGATTTCTTTCTCTTAGTTTCTGGTTTGTGTTCGGTTCCTGTCCTGCTGCATATTCTCTTTGATTCTTTCTGTCTGTGCTCTCTGACTGCAGTCTCAGCTGCTTCCATTTTATTCATTAGTCACATCTGTTTCTTGTTCCACTCATCAATTCTCCCAGTATTTATACCCCTTTGGCTCCTTAGTCATCGTTGCTTCATCTGCTCAACACTGCTCATCATTCCTCGATTGCCAGAGTTTCTCCCGTTTGTCTTCCCTCTTTTGTTTTTGGCTTTCTGGACCTTAAACTTTGTTTTTGTTTCTTTTTAAACATTTCTTTTTTTTTAATTTTTGCTCTATCTCTGCTGCTCCTTTGCCTGCTTTATGGTCCTCCACATCTATCAATGCCTTTGGGGACATGACCAGAATAATTGTTTTCCCCACCAGTCTATGTTCCTTGCATGGCATCAGGAAAACTAAGAGGTCTTATTTTTGGCTTTACTCAGCAATGCCTTCCTGAATTTGTAGCATACAGAACTAATGTTTGCCTTTCTGAAAGATTCTTCTACCTCAGCTGCAGATCTCTGCACTTTCATAATGATCACAAGCCTGTCTGCTGCTCTCCTTGTCTGCTTTACTGGACAGCCATGTCTCAGTAAGTTTGGAGGTCTGCAATACTTATCTTCAGATTAATTATTTTAGGTTTTTTGAGAGATGTTCAAAACTTGGGCTGTTGTTTCATAACTCCGTCTTAAACTTCTCCACAACGTTCTTCCTGACCAGCCTGCTGTGTTTCTAGGACTTTGTGATGCCGTTTCTCAAATGTTTCCTTCTGCGATATCAACTTAAAAGCTAAATTTATATTGAGACTGGTTGTTTGCTTTCTATGGGTATCGTGGTAAAGGAGGGTGAAAATCTCTACCATTTTTTTCAGATTTTGATTCTTGAAAATCTTTTTCTCTTCCTCTTCACAATTTATGAGCTACTTCTTATTTGCTCGTCGAGTTAAATCCCAATACAATCCATAATAATCAATCAATACTTATTTTATATTTATATAGTCTTTAAGACTAAATTAAAGTCAAGCCTAAGGCAAAAGAAAATCCTGAATAAGTAACATACAAGATCTCATGGTTGGTAGTCATGAGCAATCACATCCAGGTACAGGAATAAAAGCAGAAGTCTTACATAAGTTAGTAATCATGAAAACACACATTTCTCCACTCAGCTAACAGTGAGTTGGAGTGATGCTCCACTGACTCTCCATCTCTTCCTTTCTGTTTTCGCATCATCTTTATTCGCCTGCTGTCCAGTTCAAAGACAATCAATCGCAGCGGGCTTAGGTACCCGGTGTCTGATCTATAAACAAGCGACGACGATGCTGTCGGGTCTGGCACTCCATCTCATCTTCACCTATTTTGACACCTCTGTAGCATATCCTCCCTTTGACATCACTCCCCACCACCACCTTCCCTCCAGCACCGATTTCAGGTCAGTGCTCCAAAATGAGACCGTCACCTATGGAGTAATTTCAAGTGCAGAACACGAACTGAGACCTTTTTCTCAGTTTTAGTGACACAATTATAATTTTTTGCATTATTCTGGCCTAATTACTTCGCCTCCCTCCGACAGACTCTGGAGGCCAGCCTGATCAAAGTGCACAGTAAGCAACAAGCATGGGGCACAAATATTGAAGAATAACAAATGCGAGCGGAGGTCTGGCCATCTGTTCGCACGGAAAAATATAGTCCAGATAATCAAATAATATGTACCCAAGAGGAAATGGCTGTGAGTCTCATTAGAAACTGCGGGGGCTGCTGCTTCAGACGTGGCCTGTGCGGAGTAGACAGCTTGCAGCCGACAAATGAGTCAACGCGGACGCAAGCTGAATTATTAAAGAGCACGGAGTAAAACAGGTTAGCACCTCACTATAAATCATCTGCACAGATAAGTAGTTTGATAAAAGGCTGCTCAGTTTCCAACCACAATAAAATAAGACAAACATTATAATGACGACGATGCTTACTTACTCGGACAGCTCTTCTCGTTTTGGGCTTCTTGGGTGACGGGTGCAGGTGGAACGTATGAGTATGAAGTGCCTATTATCTAACCCGGGGATTATATGATGAGAGCTGATTATCCAGCTAAATATGTCAGGATTAAAGATGTACGCGGCTGCTCAAGAACAAAAGAGGCAGCAACGGGATCTAACAGGAGACGAGACATTTACGGCACCCGGATCGGTTTCAGTTTTTACTGGTTTGCTTGGAATGAACACAGCTCTCCATTTGCAAGTTAGGACTTTGATTTTTATCACCATAAAAAATAATCACCAAACATGATGTGAAAATTATATCAGTCTGCATTGCAGGTGGTGTTATGCAATAAAATACCACCTTAAGTTTAAAAACACAAGACACATGACTACAATAAATCATTTCTGTTTATAAGGTAAAATATAGAATTTACTAGGATTTTATTAAGAATGAGGAAAAATGCCCTTGGTGACATCCACATGACTGGTGTGGCAGCTGCTCACTGGATACTAAGTCTCTGAGCAAGCTGATAATACATGTGTGAAAAAGTCCTATTTAAATAAGTGAAGTGAAAACAGAGGGAGGAATTTCAACATTCACAAGATTAATTAGCTAACATCTAAAAAGAGAAAAACGCTCCACAGACGGAAGAATAATCTGGGAATCTGTCTTTGCTTGGCAGCCAATTTCATAGTCCCAGTCAGACGTTTAAATACCCTCATCATGAGTACAAACACACTTTTAGGTTTTAGGTTTTCACATATTGAACCAGCTATTTGCACACTTGGTACCAGAAGACACAATTATCTGTGTCTCAAACATGAACATGCTTTGGTGTGAAACGCGTACCAACGTCAATCAGTGTAATTAGAAAATTAGAAAAATACAATCTACACCTGAATTTTAACACTAAAATAGCTGTTAGAATTCAGTGATATTTTGTGATCATTTCATCCTGATAAAAACAAAAGTTTAAGCAAATAAAGAAAAGTTCAATGAATTAATTTCATGAGTAAATGCCAATTTCTAGCCAGAAGTGGATTTTTGCTTGATTATGTTGATGCTTATTGAAAGGGAACATCAACTTTAGCTTCAGTTCCTGAGGAACATTATGGCTGTCAATTTTGAAAGGAACAAATCTAACATAAATGAAAGGACCTTTGTCCTTGCGTAACAGGGGATAAAACGGCAGAGTACAGTTATTCCTCTCCTTGACATTCAGCTTTTGCCCTGGAGAAGTTACTGCCTGAACTTTGTTTCATTTCATTGGATGAACCCTCTGCATGGCACATGATTCAAATGTAAATGTCACCTTGCTTTAAAGTAAGGTGAGAAATAAAGAAAGGGAGATAAGACCAGTACTTTTTATCTAAATCGTTCTTTAAGAGGAGAAGTATTCTGCTAAGTCATCGTTTTTTGTTTTCGATAGCTACCCGTGTTGTAACCAGAGCAAAGACTCTACTGTGCTGCACACAAAACAGAAACTGCAGGAGAAGCAGCTTAGCTTCCCAGCTTTCCTCCCAGTTGTGCTGCTTTCTCTCTTTTCTTTGCTCACTGAGGCGGCACTGCAGAGGGAAACAGTGAAAGAACCGATTCCCCAGTGCAATCAGGCTTTCGCCACACTCAAATATGCTTAGTCCTTCTGACCAAAGCCCTTCTTTCGCGCTTTGATTATTCTTTTTCTTTTTTTCTATGAAGAGGTGGGAACTTATCCCAACCCTTACCTTTGCAGAAAAGAAACAAGACAGTGCAATAATGTGTATTTCATACATCAGTCAGCTCCCAATGGAGAGTTGGCCTTTGAATTATTCGCACAGCTTCCATCCTGAAGGTCCAGAAACAGGGAACGGGTCATATCCGTTTAAGAAGAAAGGGAAATAAAAATGCAGCCTCTGACACTTTTTGAAGCTGCTTCAGCGCAGTGCATTCATTCAATGAAGAAGCTGGTTGGTTGAATTCTGCTCTAATTGATTCAGCACTCGCAGTTTTTTGTTTTTTTTTTGTGTCAAGCTATTTTAATTCAGCCACAAATAAGGCTGACTGGTGGATTTTTACAGTGCCTTGCAAAGGTATTTATGCTGCTAGAGCATTTCATTACAAACTTGAGAGGATTTTAAAGCTACTTTACATGACAGGCCAGTCGTGTGTCACATGAAAGGAAAAAGGTTTTCATGTTTTAAACACGTAAAATGCTGAAAAGCGTGTCGTGACTATTTATTCCACCCTCTTTACTCTGACAGCACTGAATAACCCCACACACTGGCCATGTCAATTCAACATGCTGAATATCCTCAATTTGAAGTCGGAGTGGCCCAGACGTCCTTCTGAGCAGACGAGATCCCTCTTGGCGCACTATACCCAGCAGCAGTATCTCCTCGTGTTATCTTTAGAGCCATCATCATAATCCAGTCGTCTTTAAGATTGTCGGAAGGGGAAGATTGGGTCAAAAATCTGTATAAAAATCTTACCATGTGATTAGCTGACAGGAGTGGAACACACAGTATATCCTTGTGCTGCTGTAGCTTATCTGCTCCACATGTTGTGCTTTCAGTGACGGCGTTCCTCATGCTTTGATTAGAGCAAGTGGTTATTTTAATTACCGTTGCATTTCCATTATTGCAAACAAGTTTGACCATTCAACTCTGACCTCATCGTGAAAGTCAGCAATTAATTTACTATTTTTGCTAACACTTGAACAGGTGTACCTTAAATAGTTTGGAGTTTATATCAATCTTCATCAGGTTGTAGCAGTATTTTGAATCAAGGTATACATTGAGATTGTGTGATTTTCTCCTTAGTGTTGTTAAATCCCTCTCTGATTGCTCCGTCTCACGGTTTTACAGCTAAGACCAACTGAATCTCACTATTGCTTGGTAGGTGTTAATGCCAATGATCCCTTAGAGCCATTTTCCTTCCTGCAAAGGCGGACATGTCCAGGGTGAGTGGGCATGTGTGATCACAAATGCCTCCACCATTTGCTCCAGACTTCCTACAGATATGAACCATCCAACTCAGTAGCATGGAGTCAGATAGATCAGCGGGTGCAGTCGACTGTGAATGCAGCAGCAGATTCTGCAGAGTGTGTGTGTGTGCTGATAAGAGTTGTTGTTTGATACTCTTTTCTGCTGATATGCATGTTGCTTTCCACTCTGTGCAGTGCTGATATGTACCAATACGTATCAGCTGCTGATAACAATTCAAAACGTTCCCTGGGGGAGGCTCATTTGTCGTTTTCAATAAGTTGGGGGGTGGGGGGGAAGAAATGTGGTGTTTTCTGTTGTCTTCGAGACACGAGGGAGGAATAAAATGTCCAACTCACGTCTCCAGCAATTCCCATCACCTGTTGTGAAGTGCAGCAAAACGTCCAGAGCTAATTATCCACAACATCATCTTTTAAGATGGTTTTGGGCATAGCATATTTCTTTAGTGGTTAGCAGATGGACTGGCTGAAGGCAGTGATGCAATTTAAAGGAACCAACTGCCAAGTGGTAATTATGTGGTTGGCCCAAGGTTATATGGGACCCTGGATGGTGATTAATTTGGGAGCCACTACAGATAAGCTCACTGACAACCCCAATGTATTTTATATACTGTGCATGCTGATTCATTTTTGAATTTTGCATTTACAGTAGCTTTTTTTTTTTCCAGATAACTCATGAGTCAACAATAAAATAATTGCTTTTAAGGAACAGTTCAGATTTGTTACAGCGGGGTTTGACAGAGAGACACTGGAGACTGGAGAAAAGGGCACGCTGGATAATTAAGCCTCGGATTCAGAGGAAACGGTGTGGTTTTCGTCCTTGCCATGAAACACTGGATGGTCTCTACACTCTCAGCAGGATCCTGGAGAGTGCATAGGCGTACCCACAAACAGCTTACGTGGTTTATAGACTTGGAGAAAGCTCCTCCAGGAGTCCCAGAGGGGCTACCGTATTTTCCACACTATACGGTGCACCTTCAATGAATGGCCTATTTTAAAACTTTTTTCATATATAAGGCGCATAGAAAAGACGCTACAGATGTGTTGACATCTGTGTATGAATAAGTATCTATAATATGTATTATAATGCATTATGCATTAAACATGTCCAGGCAGCTAGAATTACATTACACACCAGGCTCATTTTAGGGAAAGCACATAGGTAATAAAAGTGAATACAGCCCAACACTAATCCTAACTGAACATTGCTGCATTTAAGTAAAGAGGGTCATGCCTCCACCTCAAGCCTAGACTATCTTAATTATATGATTATAATCTCAGCATAGCCATACAAAAAACGTCATGCTTCGAGTCAATTTTGTTGGTAAAACAACTCCTAAGATATGCATTTCCACTCTAATTTCTGATCAGCTCTAATATTTCAAGTCTCACTGTTTTTTTGTTTCTTCCAGTGAGAGAAGAAATCATATTTCACAGGAAAAGCAAAACAAAACATTGCCGTTTGTATGTGAGCAAAACCAAATGGCCTGAGGAACAGAGGCTGTTCGAGGCGTCTTGTGGTTAATGATTTGTTAACTTCTTGGTGACTGATGATGTCACATAGGTAACTAATTGCCTGCACTGCTGCCTCATTAGGCACAGCGAGAAGTCCTGCCGAGGGGCATTGGCTTCACACCTCGCAACAATCACTGGTTTCTCCACATGTCCACCACTTTAATCGTGCTCTGATTTGATGTTGTACAATGTTTTCTTTCTTCTTTGGACATGCTTCTGAAGTCCTGGAATGAGATCTGAAGAGGATTGTTCTTTGCGTTGCTGCAGAAACTGTGCCGAGGTTCATCAGTCTTGCTCTTCCCTTAGCTTCGTTTTTCAGATGATGCTTCTTCCCATTTCTTCCCCAATCAATCTTACTGCTATACTCCTTTAGATCATATTCTCTGCTCATCTGTTTATTACTCTTTTCTTTCTTGTCATCTCCATCTTTTTTATTCTAAAGTCACCTTCACACTCCTGATCTGGAGCAGTTGGCTCATTGCTCCCCCTTCGCTCTGTATTCAGTCCTGCCTCTGGGTCACACTTCTCTCCACCACCTCCCTCTGCCCACCTATTTTATTTATGGGACTCTGCTGATGGGGCAAACCCAGGTAGGAATAGATTTTTTTTCTTTTGTTGTAGTTTAAAGGAGTGGAAAGGCAAGAAAGTGGATGCACAATTAATCACCAATTTCTCATTTGCAAGAGAAATCAAAGCTGTTTGCCAAAAAGAGAGAGAGAGACAGAGAGAGAGAGAGAGAGAAATAAACACGATCCAGAGGTTCTTTACATCACCTAATTGGGTCAGTAGCAAAGAATATTTCTGTGTTGCCGAGGCTGTACTTCAGAGTTGAAACAGCCGGCTGGTTGTTTCAAACAGCAAACTCTCCTGCTGATCAGCATCAGCAGGAGAGTATTTCAATCTCACGAGAGACAAAGCAAGAAATGAGGTAACCTGGAGCCTCCTGAGCTGTGTTTCTAGCGCAGCTCTCTGCGCTGTAACACTGAATTGAGATCAAGATATCAAACCAAAGGAAAAGATAAACCACCACAGGGACCCTGGCGCACACTGGCACTAAAAAGAGCAAGCGGGAAAATATAGAATAAACCAAAAATAAAATAACACATTTAACCTGAGGACATATCACTGTGTCAGTGTATCATTGCATTTGACAGGGGTCATTCCTTTATTCCCTACGCTGCCTGGGCCTGTCACACAACGTTAGAAAAATGACAACTTCCTTAAGATCCCACATTTCACAAAAAAGGACACACCTTTTTTGCATGACAGTCTGCTTGTTGGACTTCAGGGCAAACAGAGCAGTCAGATAATGTTCCCCTTCACTTTTTACAACGAGTTACACTGCAACAAACTTTAATCAAAATTATTTATTCATATGGCATATCAAAACAATTTAGTAGGCTACATAGAAAACACTATCTGTCGTTGAAAACTGACACTGCAACATCACCCTGATGGTGGAGAGCTGATGGGAAGAAGGATGAAGATAAACACAGGACATTCTTAAACGAGAACCTGTTTAGGACGCAAAAGACTTGAGGCTGGAGCAGAGGTTCAGCTTTCAGCAGGGCAATGCATTTAGATTAAGGCATGTTCATGTTAGACTGGCTCAGTCGAAGGCTGAAGCTAGATCCAATAGAGAATGTGTGGCAAGACTTAAAAATTACTGGATTTACAACAGTTCAAAGTAAGCAGTTAATTCAATATTGTAAAACTACAATATGTTCAGCCGTTTTGTACTATTAGAGATTTACAATGCAATTGAGAAAATTAGCTCACCTTAGGAAAAAAAAAAAACAGTAACTGGTTGTGGAATAAAATGAGCTGCTGTTTATCTGGTGATTATTGTTCTTTGGTTAAAATGTTGTTTTTCTATAATGAGTATAGCAGGTTGTTCAGTAGAGGTGTAGTAAGAATCACAGTAATAATTTCTAGAAGTCTACTCTATATAACATACAATCTTTAATGATACAGGAAAATATTTTTACTCTTTGTTGCATAGTACCAACACCTCACTGTTTGTCAGTTTGTATTAAACACAGGAGCTTCTGGATTATTGTTGCCAGAGAACTACTGTTTAAAAAAAAATGCACAAGTTGCAGCGTGAGCCGTTTCCCAGAGAAGAATAGTCCGGAATTTTATAAAAAATGAAAAGACTCAAGAGGGGTGATTTGGCCTTTCGCAAAGCACTGCACAGGTGTGAAATATTAACAAAAGACCATTGATGATATGAGAAAGGTGAAGCTGTACAATGCTGTAGGAAGGTGACTGCAGCTTTGAAAAGGGAGAGTCCAGAGCAAATGACAGCGAGACAAAGGGTGCAGCTTTTTTTTTTTTTTTTAAACTTTCTGAGAACAGGAGCCTCTCAGGACCGAAGATGGGGGACGTATCTCACAGTGAAAAGAATAATGCACTTGACAGAACAGCGCTCCCTGCCAACATGAACCAGTGATCGCTCCCCCCAACCCCCACGCCCCTTTCCAAGTAGAGTGATGTGGAGTTCAAGCTGCACCTGTGACACCAACTGCCACTCCGGGGGAACATCAACAAGCCACCTGTTCAAAAAGATGCACTCTCACTGCCTCTCGCTTTCATTCGGTTTCCCGTGACTGACGTTGACTTCGGATGCGATGACTGCCTCCTCTTATCAACTCATGAGGAGAATTTAAAGGCCGCACAAACAATTGATCAGATAGTCAAAGGAAATAAGCACACGCTTGCCATCTGCAGCAGCTTCTGTGGAACAAAAGGCATGCATGCTACTTAGTCTATTCAAAAATCTTTTAAAAAAGTCCTTTTAGAGAAGGAAAAAGCGCCGTCTGTCTTATATTCATCGTTGATCAAATAACAACTCACAATGAACTTTAGCTCAGTCTTATTGTGTTTTACAACAGTATTAATACTCATTGAACTTTTTCCCCCAACTTTGTCAGAAACGTTAATTAATTTCGATAGGATTTTATGTGACAGGCCAACAAGGCTGTTTGCAGCTTTGGACAAACCACGAGGCTCACATCAAACAAGTGGAACAAAATACTTCTGATCAGATCAGATGAAAACTTAAACTTTTTGGCCTCCGTGCAAAAAGCGACGTGTGGTAAAAAACCAACACTGCACTTCACCTTGAACACACCTTAGCCAATGTGAAACTGTGGTGGTGCCAGCATCATGCTGTGGGGAGGGTGTTTTTCCAAGCAGGGACCAGGATGCTGATTGATGGAAAAATGGATGGAGGAGAGCACCGGCCAGACCTGGAAGGAAACCAAACAGAGGCTTTAAAAGACTTGAGACTGGGGTTGAGTTTCACCTTTAACCAGGACAATGACCCTAAAGATCCAGAGTTAAGACAGAATGGCTTAGACCAAAGTGCATTTATGTGCAAATGACCTAATTAAAGTCCAGAATTAAATCTCATAGATAATCTGACCTACTCCAAAAGACCTTCAGTTGCAAACTTAGCAAACTGTGTTTCTTTAAAGTACTGAGTGCACTGTGGAGAAGTGAACTCATGAAACATGTTTTAAGTATCACATAAAACTCAAGTAAAATACATCAACTTTTGTGCGTGTAATGTGACAAAAAGTGAAACGAGGCATAAAGTCCTTTCACGCCCACCGCTGGTAAGCTAGACGAAACGACCCGGCTCCAGAAAAGCTGGAGAACTTTTTTTACTTTTATGGCCAGCTGATCAAACACCTGCTATGTTTAGTGCCTGACACATGTGCCATGACTGCTTCCATCTGCAAAATGGCCAAACACAAGCCATGAGTCAGTTTCGACTTCCTGCCTCGCACCTCTGCACTCCATCAGCACGCAGGAGCCGTGGGATTACAGATGGTAACGAAAAGGCAGAGAAAAGTACGGCAAAAACAGAACGATGTGCTTTTCATGGCTTGATTCATTGGTGACTTCTTTTGTTTGTTTTTTTTAGCAGCGCCGTTGCACTCAACATCTTTTGTACTTGTTGTGTGGGCAAGAACAGCACAACGGCAACATTTTTGACACCATGCTGACATCCAAGTTTTGTTATGATTCTGTTATATGTAAAAAGTAACAACAACAAAAAAACTGGAGTTTGTTGACTTAAAAACACAGAAACAACATCATGGTACATTTTAGTTTTTATAATACAACTGTAGCTTGTTATGATGCTACAAGCTCCACATTATGTTAATAAGTAAAGGCTACATAGGAGTGGTGTATTATTTTTTTCAGAAACATTTCCAACAAATTAAATGAGAGTTTCCACAGAATCCACTGTTTTGAAAACACATACATACAAGGCTGGCTTACATGTAAGTGAAATCTAATTATGGAATATAAAAAAAGTAAGTGATAATAAAAGTCAGATACAGGAGATCTAAAATTTTTTGTGGTAAGGTTTAAATTTATGAATTCAGTCAACCAACATTGCTGAAGTTGTGGCAGGAATAAGAAAAATCTTTTTTGGGTTTCCCTGCTGAAGCGCCATTTTTTTTTTTCAACAGATAAGACTCAACCACTTGCATTTTACTTTCTTAAAATGAATGTGAACATTTTTTCTAACTTGATAGCAACATGACTAAAGGCAAAGAAGTGAAGGTGAACTGGCAGAAGCGGCTTTTGACATACAGGCAGACTTTAAAAAGAAAAAAAAAAATCAAGCTGCATTTTAACTGTGAGGAGTTCAACTTGTTTGAGTGAGAGTTTGTTTCTAATGACTCTCCACCCACGATGGATGCTGTCGATGGTGAAGCAGAACCAATGCAAAGTCACATGCAGTCATGAAGTCGTGCTTATTTACCCCATGTGGACAACATTTCTCTGACTGCTGAGTGATGAAACTCTTTCCGTGGTTGTTGAGAGTAATGATAGCAACAGGGAGAATCGCAGCTCACATGATGAAGTGTAAATCCTACTGACTTCTATATTCTGCGTAGAAACCCAGCCAAGTTAACTTTCTGGTCGGCGCAGGACTCATGGAGGTCAAGTGTTGCGAATTCTTATCAAAAACGGATTTTAATTCTGCTCTCAGATAGAGGTTGCTGCACCAACTCGCACAGCTCTGCAATCTATAAAAGGAGCTGATGAATAACTCAAGAGCCAAAGAAACGTCGGCATTCATTTCCGACGGCAGTTGTGGGAAACTGTGAGCAACTCCTTTGATCTTTTTCGCAGATATGTATAATTTCTTTGTCCTGGTCGGTCCTGCGCGTCAAAATAATTGAGCATAAGCCGGTTCTACGCTATGTAAATAGAGGTTTACCTAATCTCCAAGTTAATAGCTGGCTGAGAGGCAGGAGAGGCAGAAGCTGTACACTTAATGGAAAACCTGCAATGCTTTGTGCTCCAGTAATGGGAGGAGATTATCTCGCCATGCAGGGACTGGATGAATACTCCTCCACACATTGCTCACAGGCTCGCCGTCCTTCTCACACCTCTCTTCCTCGCTCACTGTGGATGTTTATTATTTATGTTACGACCATAAATTATGTGGCGTCTCGAATTATAAATGGCATTAAGGCTGAGGGATGAATTAAAAATATTAACTTGACGTATCGGGATTTTAGCTGAATGCCACTTCTTCTTCTGACTTTTCTGACGATTACATTTACTGTTCGCTTTTGGCAGCTTAAAGACAATCTCCCACTGTTAAGACATCCATTTGAGAGGCTTCCTAATGTTTGCTCCTGAGAAAGATCGATGCCGCAGTGCCAATGCCCAGACTTCATTCTTCAAACCCAGTTGATTAGGTTTCTTCCTGAGAACAGGCCTGGACACAGCAACCCAGATAAATCCATGACACTGTGGATAGAGAACAATGTGACTCAGCCAGAGCTTGTTGAATGGGAAGTATTACCTGCACCAGCTCCATTGTGGATCTGTGGACACGACAGCGCTCCCACTCATTCACACAACGCCGAGTGCTGGTGCAGAGCTTTCTGGGAGAGAAAAGTTTGGTGATTACTTTTTTAACTTCACTGTTTTTGAATGCTGGAGGGATTTAGTGGAATGAATGGGTAGATTTCGCAATCAGGCACGGATATTAATATATCTGTTTAGATCAGGGGTGCCCAAGTCCAGTCCTCGAGAGCTACCATCCTGTAACTTTTAGAAGTATCCTCACTCTAACAGACCGGGATCAGCTCTAAAGAGGCCTGGTAACAAGCCATTCATTTGATTCAGGTGTGTTGGAGCAGGGATTAATCTGAAAGTTGCAGGATGGTAGCTCTCGAGGACTGGACTAGGGCACCCCTGGTTTAGATCATTTCATGTGAACTATTTTACTTGCAAAAGGGCAAGTTGTCTCCAATTTTTAGGAGTCTTATTTTACAGCTAGCAGTTTGCTGTTGAGAGTAAGATTTTGATACTAGTTAAACAGGTTATGGAGTGAAAAGATACATGGAAAGGAAAAAATGTGACTAAAAAACAGAGGGAGCAAAAAACTCAGTATAGCAGGAACAAAAACAGGCCAACTGGAAACACAGCATCATACAGAGTTTCTGCTAAAAATAAATAAAAAAATAATAGTAAATAAATACATAAATAAATAAGCAATGAGCATTACAGACAGGATATTGCAAATATACTTTTTTTAAAGATCGACTGTGAGTGATTAAAAGGATTTTAATGCTGTTGTCTGGATACATGACCAATGTGTGAGTCACAAAAAGTGAGCTGACTGAACAGCTGAATAAGTGGCTGAACAAACTGATTTTCTGTAGTATCTTCATGGTTGGAAGCGTCTTATTTTATTTGACCATTTTCTGAGTCACATGGAATCTACTCCTAAAATGTGTCTTTTAGGATTACAGTTCTAACAGGAACGAGCTGAGAATTATTATTATTCTGTATAATAATAACAACACTGAGTTAAGCAACTGTAAACAGATGTACTGAATCAGATCATCTCGGAGCACAGCACAGATTTTTCTACTGAAGCATCTCTTGCTCCCTTCCTACAGGATGGTTTTCAGGGACGCCTGCAGTGTGCTTGTCTGCTTACCATTAATTTGTGGGGCACCACTGAGCTACAACCAGAGTCAACGCTGGAAGCAGATTGGTGCAGTTTCAGCATCAGAAGATGTGACGAATACTGACCGGTTTGGATATGTTCAAGTTATTCTTTAATGTTCCCACAAACATGAGCAGACCCAGTGAATTGATTTATTTAAAACAGAACAAAAATGCACGCAGAACATGTTTTTTGTGGGGGGGGTTTTTGTACATGCAAAATCTAAATGTGATTAAAATTTTTATTTACTGTATCTAAAGTTGCTGTTTTGTATTGATCTTGCTCATTTATTTTTATTACATGGTAAAAACGATTGCTGAGATTAGGCCTTTGAAAATAAAACAGAATATGGTAATGTCAGAATCAAAGTTCAGAACTATGTCGATTTGCAGCAAAATAGGTACAAAAATGTAAACTTACTTGAAAATCCCACCCTTAGGAGATTCCTTTCAAATAAGACATACTATGTCCAATTGCCACAAGTCAACATTTTATAAGGTGCTGTTATCTATATATATATATATATATATATATATATATATATATATATATATATATATATACCAGGCAACACTAAGGCAAAGACAACAGGTAAAATAAATTCTCCTACGAGTCCTACATCAAGTCTGTAAGGTTATTTGCGGGAAACAACAGATAAATTAGGGTCAAAGCCAAAGACTTTCGCAGAGGAAGAATGACGGGGAACAAAGTCGAGTTGGACTTGAGTGTGAAAGCTGTCGGAAGCAGAAGTGGGTGAGTAATGACTTAAATAAAACGTCTTGTGAAAAGCAACCTTTAGGAAAATGCTTAAAAATAAACATTAGCATAAAAAGGTACTTAAATGTAAATACTGCAGTTACTGAAGCACATTTGCATGCTTCCATAGAGCTACCTGTGGAATTAACACACATAAAATCAAGTTCACTTATTGAGCTTTGATTTGACTATGATACAGTGTCCTGACGACAAAAAATGATTTGCTTATAACCAGTTACCTTCGTACAAACACTTGATAGTTGCCGTTAATCAGTTTCATTCAACTGGACATGAGGTCGGCTGCAGGCCTTGGTCCTTCTCTTGCATTATTCCAGACTCCGTTTGAGTTTGGGACCTGCAATAAATTGTATTCCGTCCTCTACGGGGTCTGGGTAACGCCTGTCGGGATTACATGTTCCCCTGAAATTGTTGGACCATGACCTCCTGTTGTTTTTCTCAACATCTTTTTGACCGTCGCGCGTTAGCAATGACGAACCCCGGTTCAGCTCCTCCAGGTAAGGGGCGTGTACTTCGGGACAAATTGCGACCGTCGATTGGTCAGTTGCTGGCAAACCCACTGGAATAATTGACAGATGACGTCATGTCGACGTGCAGGGACTTTTTCTGTGAGGTTTTGCTGCAACCTCAAAATGTTTTGATGTTTTGACAAAAAATAACTTTTATCATCTCAATGGTTTAAAAAAATTTGAATTTTTGTATGTTATATATTATCTATTCCGTTCAATGCAACACACAATGGTTGCTAGGATGTTTGAATAGATTTTTCAAATAGTTCTCATCTACAACTATAATCAAGCAGTTAGGAGCATTGATTCCTATATGAATTGAAAACTGAAATTCCTTTTCTCTTGTTTACACAACATATGTGCAGCATAACTGTCTTGCACAGATGGTAACTAGATCTCATTTAAAAATTACTTTATTCTGTACGTGTGATCTTAAGCCCACAAAACAATTCAAAATGGAAACCCCTGCCTGTGGTTATGAATAAATAACCTGAATATGCTTCTGTCAAGATACCAGCATGGATATGTGATTTTATTTTCTTCTAAAGTTAATGAGCCCCTCAGCAGTACATAAGAAACGTACAATTTGAAAGAAAAATAATAATACTGAAAACATTATGTGAAACCTGTCCTGGCACAGACTTTTGTATGTCTTTGGTGTTCACCTGCATACATTTTCTTTTTTTTAAATCATGGATTTGCAGCTGTCTGAGAGCAGCTGGTGTTAGCTGAGCTAACTTAAGCACAGGTAAGCATATATGACATATGAAATGATCCCCTGATCTGACTCTGATTTCACTCATGTGAGCAGAAGTAAGGTGTGCTCTGCAACTACTTCTGCCTGCATTTCCAATCATTCAGTGTCTGTACTTCAAGTCTAAAGCACCTTCTTCTAGATGGATGGTTGGAGGTTGGTAGACTGAGAGTCCATCTATCTCTTTCCAAGCCATTTAAGCTCTCACATTCGCTTTGCAACTGAATGTAATTGTGTAATGGTCTGTTAACACAGTATTGATGAGGTTATGAAGTGGTAATGAGAAGCTCAAAGTAAATGCATGTGTTTACGCAATGGAGCAATAGAGCCCCCCTAAACTGCCTCACCTCCCCACCATCTCTACTGGAAAGCTATTAATATTATTGACTGGGCTTGCTATTATTAACTATAACACGCTCATTTGTTCCTCTGATTACAGCTCTGATTGGTGTTTCTTAAATATTTTTCTAGTGAACCCACCAACCTACTTTTGGGTCAGGAACATCACAGAACGTTGATTAGGGCAGGGATTTTCCAACATTTCTATACCAGTATTTCAATAAATAAATTAAATAAGATGACCATGATATTCTGCAAACTTCTCAATTTACCAACTTTCGATTGGTACACCGATGTGAAAACTTACTAAACCTCATTCCTTACCTTAAAAGCCCTGCCAGAATGAGCTATAAGCTGTAACAATTGCTGTGTTTTTCCTCTTTGACACTTTCTAAATCGTCTAATTCCAACATCTCTGATTCATTTCATCAGTGCGGCAGGTGGCACTTGCTACGATGAAAGCTGCTACAGTTGGACACAAGTGCACACAAACAGACAAATATACTCATCTGATATTGGCCGTAGTAACAGCCAACACAAAGCAGCCTGCGTAATTTAATAGCTGGCAGTGTTTATTTTTTTTCTTTTTTCTTTTTCTTTTTCCAGCTCAGTCAACATGACGGATTTAATTTCCCCTTTCTGTCCTTCACTTTGTGTTTTTCATGTTTCGTTTTATCCTGGAGCAATATTTCCTTTTGTGTGTGCTCAGTGTTCTCCTATCCGCTCTCCTCCCCCGGTATGGCACACGTCTGTCTATCTCTGTGTTTTTTGTCTCAGGCTGGTGTCGCTCTGGATTTCTGTCTGCAAAAATGCTGTTTTTCCCTCCTCATCTCTTTTTGGTACACCTGCCTCACACACACACACCTCATCCACACAAACCCAGTGCCCCCTCACCCCACCTTACCATCCCTGCTCACCTTCCCATCCACCCACTTTGCATGTCCCAGCCTTTTTCAACTCCCCACTGCTACCCAGCCCACCCTCCACATCTCTTGCTCTTGCAAATGTCTTTGCTGCTGAGAAAGTGAGTGGCCAAGTCGTATGCACAGCCTGAAAGCCACTGATGAGGATTTCAACCAGATACGTCAAAACCACAGGGGAAGGAAAAGAGGGAGGAGAGAGAACGATGAACAGAGACGGGGAGGGAGAAAAGAGAGAGCGGGAGAGGGAGAGAGAGCGTACGGAAGGGTATATTGACTCAGAGCTGGTCTGCATGCTCCACAGAGTGTGAGAGACAGAGGATGTGAAAGCAGGCAAGATGGAGCACTGGCACAGATGAAGACTGTCCCTGGGTAGGTGGACGGCTGTCTCCTTGAGTGGGTGCGAGCGTGTCTGGAAGTGTGAGTACACACGTCTGCATGTCTCTAAATGGAAAGAACGGATCTGAAGAAGTTTGCTAAACGGCATGCAGACGTACAGATGTACCAAGTGGCGGGTCCTGGTGTTGTTACATAACAGTGAATGAATGAATGAATGAATGAATGAATGAATGAATGAATGAATGAATGAATGAATGAATGGTGCAGATGTGAGCAGACACTCTGGGGTCCTTGTCTTTGACGAGTCTTCACACGTGCACTCGTGCAACAGAAGTGTTGCTCAGCATAGTCAAAAAGGTGGGGCATGCTGGTAGAGTTTTCACTTGCGTCTGTACGGTGGTGTGTATCTAGAGATGATCTCAGTTAATAGAAACACGCGCAGGGGAGGTTTTTGACAAACTGAGGGAAGAGTGAAGGAACGTGAGGGAGAAAAATGTTGCTGCACTTTCAGTGGTCGTCTGTTTTGTTCTGCTGATTTTTAATGCTTTAAAAATGTGATGTGATAACTTTACAAAAGAAGACACAAATAATATGAGAGAACTGAAACACAGGTGAACAGGTGAAATGAAAAACACGATAAATACATATTTTTCAGTCAATTTTTTTTTTATTATTCTCAATTCAAGTGTGAAATTTACTGTTGTACATAGAAATGGTTTTACCAGCAACAAACTGTAGATGTGAGTCCAAACCTTTCTGTCTGAACTTATGCAATTACACTTTTGTAATATGGATGGAAACTCCATGCTGATACCACAGATATAAGAATTTACATGGGAGACGACTAAATGTTGTAATAACAATAATAATAATTGTATTTTTCAGGGTAAAGATACATCAATTTTAGTGAGTCTTTGAAATGGCAGTTTTTGCTAAGAAGGCATGGTTTAGGAAAATACCATGCATTCTGTAGTTATGTGTCATCAGCACTTCTTCAGCCAAAGAACTGGAAGAAGTTTTTAACATGCTGTGTGTTTTCATTGCCAAGATACAGTTCTAATAATGAGACATACCCACTAATCACTATAAGACAAAAAGATGGCATTACTTTCCATCCGAATAGCATGCAAATGTGGATTAAAAGTGAAAAGATGCCCACATAAAGATGTATAAGTTATGAGCAACACAAATATTTTTCACAAATCTGAGATTTTCTGTTGTCTTTACACCTCCTACATGCCAACTGAGTTTTTTGGTGACAAAAGCTAAGGTCTTAAAAAAGCTTCCCAAAGTGGAAATAAAAAAAACATCTCTATATATATTTATGGGATAACAGTGTGGACTGAATCTCATCCATTTGCCATTGAGTACCTCGGTAGCTTTGGCCATTCCTGCAGCCATTTCATGAGTCAATCACAAGTCAAATCCTTCCCACCAGAATGGCGTTTGTATCTGCTTCGGCGGCAAATGATTTCAGGAATGCTTCTCTGTCCTACTCAAAGGCTACTGTAAGAAAATGTGGTTATGCTTTTGCAATAAATAGTATCTGTTAGCAGTTGGTTGTTTAGATTTATGTTATTTTAACCAGGAGTCCCAATTTATTATGTTTCATGGAATCAAGTGGCCCAAACAAGGACCATATACAGTGGAATGTGAAAAGAAAGAAGTTAAATCAGACCAAACGTCTCTTGTTTTAGGTCAGAATTACCAAACGTTTTTCTATTTGCTAAATTACACATTAATGAAAGAAAGAATATGTCAGAGATGCATTCCTTGATGTCTTCAGTATCAGAAGTTTCTATTTCTTAACTATTTTTGGCAAAGTCAGATGAAATCAACCAGGATGTAGGTAGAGAATTATGGAGCTGCATAAGCCTGGTTCATTCTTTTGGAAAAAAAAATGTCCAGATGCTGAAAGGCACCATGTTTGGTGCTCATGTGAGAATGAGACGGCAAACAAACCTGACGCATTTACGCCAGTTCTGTCAGGAGGGCTGAGCCACAACTCCAGCAAACTAGTGAGAAGCTTGTGGGAGGAGACCCAAAATGTTTGATTTGTGCCGTACAGTTTTAAAAGTATTGCTACCAAATACAGAGGAAGGGTACGCACATTTCTGAAGACATAAATAAATAAATCTCTGATATGTTCTCTCTCTCTTGTTATTGTGACTTTTAACCCTTGGCATCAGAGAATCAGACGGTTGTGAGTTAAATCCAACTTTCCGCAGCCACATTTTAAAGTGCCTTGATCAAGAGACTGATCTTTGATTTGATAGAAATGTGTAAATGCAGAGAAGTGATTAAGACCCTTTGAAACACCTTGAGAAAAAGTGTTTCAATATGTTCAATAAATCAAACTCTTTGAGATAAATAAGTTCAACCATTTATCTCTGTAATTCATGAAAATGCTTTACTACAGAGAATAACAAATAGATACACAAAAGCTTCAATTTATTGTAACAACAATGGAAGGGATAGATAAAAAAAAAAAAATTAAAAAAAACGGTGTTATGGGGCAGTATGAACCCAGTGGCATCTAGATCTTTTGAAACATTGAGGCCTGCTTAATGAACGCCCGCAACAGCTTTCTGTGCTGGAGTCCTTAACAACAGTGGACCGATTTTCTTTCACATCTGTGCCAGTTTGACCTGAATCTGCTTCCCTTAAACTTCCAATCTATGCTCAAGATGATATTTGTCTAAAAGGAAAGTGAAAGGAATTGTCCTGCTTGGTGAGACTTGGTAACCCAGCCCTTGAGAGTATCCAGCCGGCTTCATCGTTCAAAGTTCCCATCACTCTCAGGGTCAGATTTACATAAGCAAGGCTGCTATACGCCGGCGCCACCGACCACCATCAGCAGGCAGGACGACTGAGACAGGCAGTGTTTGAACTGACAGCCCATCAGTCACAGATCAGCAGGAGGAGGCAGGAGCAGCCATTGAGAACCCAAACATGCACAAGGAGAACATGCAGGAAGACCCATGGTCAGGATTTGAACTCAAAACCTTCTTGCTGCCAGCCAGTAGTGCTACCTGCTGTGCCACCATACAGACCTTTATTGGCTTCATTTAGAGGAGAAACACGACTGGTCAGTCAAATATTAATGTCCTGTTTAAACATTGATTTTTAGCTATGGACTTAAAGCAGGGGTTTAAAAACTTTTCAGTACTGTGAAAAAAAAAAAGCATGGCCAACACAGAAATGACATCCAAGGACATCTGATGTTTGCAGGAATTACTTAGACAGCAAATTTTCCCACTCTTTCAATTCATATTAAATAAGCTTTTACCAAATAGCTTCTTGTGTAATATGAAGAATAAAGTTTCAAATAAGGCCTTTTATTTGAGTGCAAACAAACCCGTAAGAACCTCCAGGATGATAAATAAAAAGAAGATAAATGTAAGAAATCCAAAAATGAACTCCAAAAGCGCTAAGCATCACCGGTCCTGCGCTGCCGCTAATGAGCAGTGACGTGATGGACACATGCACCATATTAAAAGAATGACAGACCGCCCACCTCTTAGAGGTGTTGACGTAGTCACTGTTACAGTAAATGACTCCGGTGGTTCATAAAGTGCCTGTTGAATCATTGCGAGGAAAATAGGAGGAGACAGCATTTGGTGTAATGACGGTACAGTCCTGTTACTGTTCTGGTGCTCCATTTAGTGATAAATCTGTAAAAGACTGGTCTTAAATTGTATTATGTAAATACTGCTCTGGGTGGTTTTTTTATTTGCAGATGAGAAGGAGATGAGTAAAAGAGAGCGATGGGAGAGGGATTAAAGTGAAGTGCAGAGGCACATGTGACATCATTCGTTTGTACTTCACAGCAATACATTTGAATATTCACTCAGCGCCCAGACTTGGTGTGCTGACACCATGTGTGAGTCACACTTGAAGTGCCAAAGGTTCTGGCGTATTCTATTTTGGCTTTTGAGATTGAATCTGAGAATGAAAACAGATGCATATTTAGAGTTTTTTTTTTTTTTGTCCTCTCCAAGATGCTTGATATGAGTGTGAATTTCAGCATATTGCTCTACAGATGAGTTGCTACAGCTGTAAAAACCGACAGAAAGCTGTGAATTCACAGGAACATTTTGATCTGGCTACGTCGTCATTCTTTGTTTTGTTTTTGTTTTTTTTCCCCACATCGTTCATTTCCTCTCCTCCTGATCTTCATTTCTAGTCCCGCTTGACAGTCCAGATGAGTCTCTCAAAGCCCCCGCCCCCACCCTCCACCTCCCACCTGGCTATCCCCCCCGCCTCCACGCCCAGCCCTTCCTCGTCCGCCACCTCCCCCTCGTCTACGCCCCACTCGGCAGCTCCTCCTCCGCCCTCGCCCGTCAAGATCTCTATGCAGGAGCATTTTGCCATCAATGTGTGCCCGGGGCCCATCCTCCCCATCCCACAGATCTCAGACTTCTTTCCCCGTTTTCACGACTACCCCTGCACTCCGCCGCCGCCCAGGGAGAAGAAGATCCTGAAGGAGGAGACATTCAACGGAGAGACGGGTGGAGGGTTCAAGGATGGAGAGAGGAGAGGGGAGAACGACGGAGACAGGGAGGAGGTGTTCGACTCGGATGACGATGACAGTGAGTTGTCATCATCTCAAAATCAGTCTGCCAATCAATCAGTGGATGAATTCTTCAGAAAACAGGAATGTTTCTGTAAATTTCACGATTACAATTCACTTAACATCAGTCAAACATAATTAGATTTCAACTGAACATGATAAAATTATTGAGATCTAGTACTACAAACAAAAGTCATGGTAGATTATTGATCTACCATGACATTCTCTTAGCAAAACAAATTTAACAGGACAAAAAAATCTCAAATTATACCTCACAACAGCAGAATACAGAGAAAAAATGCTCAGAGTTACTGCAACTGACTGAAGATCTAACTTATCAAGCATTTATTGGTCCATCAGGAGCCTAACCAAATTGGATGAAAGGAAGGCTGAATAAAAGTTTTTTTTAAGAAAAGTGGTGCTCAAGTGCAATTTTGAAATCCCAAAAATCTTGTGAGAACTTTACAAAAAAAAAAAAAAGACTGTACAAAGTATATGGTTACAAACAAAAACATTCATTAGAAACTAATCTCATGATGGATCTGGTACCTTGGATAAAGGTTCCTCTCTCAGCAGTGTTTCCTTTTTGGGGAGGAATTGTTCATGAGGTGTTGATTAGCCGATCACAGAGGGATATGTGGCAAACGTACATCCTAAACAAAACAGTTCTTAAAAATGAAGGATCAAATCAGGAATTACAACAATACTACAGCCTCCGAGGATAAAACGTGTGCTGAATGTTTAAAACTCTTTCATCTGAAAGTTAAAACAGGGCGACTTTTTTCAGCACTGGACTGAATGTGCTGCTGTTTGCTCTACTTCAATTTGTGCGTCTTTCTTTTGAACGTAAACATGGAGTTTTTGTGGAGTGAGGCACTTTTTTCTGCACTCTTTGTCACTCCCACTTTATGTGACAATGATTTATTACACAAGGTTGCAGAGGAGGGACTCTAGTTTCTGCTCACTCACAAACAGTAATCAGACAAGACAGATCAATTCATATAAGGCAGTGTTATGTTTTTAAGAAGCCATCTGCTGCAAACATGACTCAGAGCTTTTCGAGTTTGCTTCTGTGTGACTGACCGTGTCTGCGCTTCCGACTGACAGTAATTGGAGTGTTTTTGTTGTGTTTTCCAGCGTACCTGGGAACGCTGGAGTTCAGCCTGCTCTTTGATCAAGAGAACAACTGCCTTCACTGCACCATCCACAAGGCAAAGGTACGCTCGGTGTTCAATATGCTCTTCATATAAACAGATCGTCGGAGCGTGTGCGTAATCATCCTTGAAAGCCCATTGAAAAACAGCTCTTTTGCATTTGAGCGAGACGTCACGCCGCTGTCTCGCAGCCTTTATGGGGAAACGTTTCCACCACACGCGGCGTCAGCTCGTCAGCCCGACACAACAGGGAAAGGTTGGGTAATGTGGCTAGGTTGCTCATGCAGAGACACAAGGACACGAGCCGTCCACAAGCTACATGCTTCATGCTGTCACATGATGTTAATTATGTAAATCTTGACTGGAGAGTTCCTTCAAGGCGAGTGGAAAACACAAGCGGAGAAAGAAAGAGCCCGGAGGCAAAAGGAGGAACGAGTCCATTTGGAGTGGTCGGCCGTATTTGCCGTCTTATGCTGACCCTGTCACTTGTGTGAGGAGTCTTTAGGGGCACAGTGATGTCACCTTTGATCTTACATGTGCATGTGTCTGTGTGTGCCTGTGTCCACAGGGTCTGAAAGCAATGGACTCCAACGGGCTGGCAGATCCATACGTCAAGCTCCATCTTCTCCCAGGAGCCAGCAAGGTCACTGCTCCAACCTTACCTCAACAGCAATTAATGTGACATGATTCCAAACTGGGCCATCCAGTACACCCGTGCTCAGAGTCACATCCGAAGCAAACAGTTCATTTATACTGAATCATTTGCAATCAACAATCCAACTGTAAATTAGCTTTTTGTTATTGTTTTAGCAATGAATAATTAAAGACAGCAAATAGAAGGGCTGGTGTAATTAAAAACCCCGAGCTCTTTCAGTCAGTTATTACAGTCATGTTAAATAATCACACTTCTGTTTGTTTTGCTCACCTGGTTTTCGTTTCACAAATGCAAATGCAATTATCTAATTAACAGATAATCATTGCAGACTGACTTGTCCTTTAAATGTCAGCAATAAACAGCAAATGATAATGAGGATCGGTCAACCGTAGAAATAAAATACGCAAATTACAAAACTTGTTCACGGATCACGTTTGCACCTTACAGAATTACTTTAAGTTTTGGAAGTGGGGTTTTGTAAAGTGAGCTTATTGGGGAAGAAATTAAATCCTCAGAGAGGAGTAGTTTTACATAAATTCACTTCAAAATGACAAAACAAATCTTGTATCCTTGTGATTAAAGAATACAACACGTTCACTCGGCTGTAACTTAAAGCAGAGGCTAAGAGAGTGGTGGTTATTTCATCTCGTTACAGTTGATTTTTACCTGACATTATTAGGTATGAAATGGAGTTGGAATTTAATTGGATAAATCATCAATCATGCACCAATGCAGATCAGCCAGTGAGACATTTCATACTAATTCGAAAACTTTTAGCAGTTTTCTATAATTCTTTTATGGTTTTCTGTCAGAAATAGATAATTGCTTAATCTTATCAGTGATTCTTGAGAATAGGGACAAAACAGGTCCTATGGATAAAGCATGAAATTTGAATAAAATATACACAAAATAT
>NW_015112853.1:257226-309581 GCF_001443285.1 Poecilia latipinna
ATATTTTGTGTATATTTTATTCAAATTTCATGCTTTATCCATAGGACCTGTTTTGTCCCTATTCTCAAGAATCACTGTTATTTTGGATTGGATTCGTAATTAGTCATCACGTATGAGCTTTAACTGCCCCAAATGTAAAACAGAACCAAAATGAATGTAAATAAGGTCTAATAGGTGTTCTCAGAAGATAACAGATTAATACATTAAAATGGTGATATTTTACCATTTTAATGAACAACTCCATAACTTATAACACAAATTTGATACAGTTTAACTTAATTACACTCGGAAAAAATAAAAAAAAATAAAATAAATATTGGTTTCCTTATTGGCACAAAAAGGAAGTGGTACAAGACAAAGTGACCAGGCCTCATATAAAACAGGAATGAATTTGAAAACTAACCTGGAGCCAAAAGAAAAACAATGAATTGTTGCAGAAATGAAAACAAAAATGTTCAGTTGTGTCTTGTAACGCACTACTTCCAAACCCATTTGCTGTGAATGTGTTAACCTCAGAACTGGTGGGAAAAAGTTTAATATTTTTGTAATGGTGTCATCATTTGCCTGCTGGTTTTGAACATGCTAAATCTGCTCTCAATCCCTTTTTAAAACTCTGCCTTCCCAGGTGTTTACCTGCCATGAAAGGGTTTTCACAAGGGTGTCAAGCATTCACGAAAACATGACACCGAGTTAAATTCAGCCTTTCACTTGGATGCCACTTGGCAGGAGTTCACCCAGTCCTCCGCTTTATCGAGCCTAAACACGTTATGGTCGGCTGCCCTGCTCTTGTCTCATTTTCAGCTCAAGCAGCGAGAAAGATAAAGCTTGCCACAACATTGGCAGCAGCAGCGGCGGCAGCGGCACCCCTCCCCTCCCCCCCCCACCACCCAAACCCCCCGGGTTGCGGCAGGGTACAACCTGTTGTCAGCCATTTCAGCTCTAGGCTGACTCGGACCGGCGGGGGCTATGGTAGGTGCGAGGGACGCCGAGTTACGTTAAGGTTAAGCAAAGAGCATGACTGAACTCTGAGGTGTGAGAAGCAAGAAAGAAACAAACTAAACCTGTAGGTTTGTGACGCGCCACGCTTCCCGGTGCGCCGCTATCGGCTCTCTCTCTCTCTCTCTCTCCACTTTCCAACAAGATATCTCTGCTTCCGTCGCACCATCTGTTTTTGCCCCTCTCTGACCTTGAAATACCAACAGTGAGCAGAGGAGAGGGAGAGTAGGGGGAGTAGGGGGGCAACTGAGTGGGAGGGGAGAGAGAGAGGAGGGGGGGAGAAGGGGGACAGAGACAGACGAGGGGAGGACAGCAGCAGGTGGTTGTCATGGAAACAGGGAGGATTGTTACACGGCTCACGTCAACAGGCGAGTGTTGATGGAGGAGGGGATGGTGGTCGGGGTGGAGGGAAAGGTGGTGTTGCTGGTTGGAGGGGCACGAATGAGTCGGTGAAGTTACAACGAACCAGTGTTTGCAAAAAAAAAAAAAAAAAATCAGCAGACCAGACGGAGTGCTGCTGATGGAGCGCGTCACTTGAGGTGAGCATGACGGACACTCCACTCGCATCCACCTCCCGTCCACTCTGTGTGCGCACTTTGCGATGACTAATCCAAATCCAGCATCCATGAAAAAATAAAAATAAAAATAAAAAAGCTCTCAAGAAATTGTTTTGCATCTCCTGTGACCACCCCCCTTCACCCACCGCCTTTCCCCTTCTTCCCATTCGTCTCCCATTTGCGGGTTCCTTCATTAGGGAACGGTCAAGCATGTTGTCTTGTGATGTACGACACTCAGTGCAACACATGCGCTGTGTGACCTTGCGTGTGTGCGTGCAAACACATGCTAAGGATTTAGTCACAGCCATGCAGAGAAGCTAACCCCTCCTTCCTCCATTCTTCTCCACCACCGCCTCTCTCCTTTCTTGCATAAACACTGGCACAGTGATACTCGGTGCCACCACGGTCTCTGGTATTTTTCATGCTCCCATCCCGGGCGGAAGATGCACACTCACAGCCGGGGTCTGCTCATCACAGCTCCAGGGTGGAAGGTCTGAGTAAGGAAGTCTGTGAGATAAATAAGTAAAAAAAAAAAAAATCATGCAGACAGATGGAGAAAAGGAAAGAATTTGTTATGGACAGATGGAAGGTTAGCGATGAAACATTTAGGAACAGATGCAAATCACCAGAACAGAGGGAGAATAGAGGCTGAAAAGGACAGGGAACTGGTGTTTCTGCAAGATATTTGTGAAGAAAACCTCAATCAAATGAAGAAGATTTCTGGAGAACGAGCAGGTCCTCGTGCTGCTTTCATTAATCACTGAGACAAATAATATGAATGAAAAATGTTTTTCTCCCCAGCGAGGGGCTGGCTTTAACTGATAAGCAAAGAAGTTTTCCGGAGAAGGAAAAATAAAAAGACCAACAATAAAGAGAGGGACGTTATGTGAAAAGGAGAGAGAAAGGAGGAAAAGGCAGAATTGACAGAACAATGGGATGCAAGAGGACAAAAACAGCAAAAAGATGTCAGGCAGGGTTCAGCATCTGGCCCTGAGGCACTGGAGCAGGAGGCTGACGGTGGCAGAGAGGGAGAAGGAGAGCGGGGCTGGGGCGTTTGTTTTTAGAGATTCTGACATCAGCAGGAGTCGCATAAAAAAAGGATGGGTGGCGTCTCTTACGTTAGTTGGCACATAAATCATTTATTTGACCCAATATCTCTTATAAATTGTAT
Organism: Poecilia latipinna; assembly: GCF_001443285.1. Taxonomy (NCBI): domain Eukaryota; kingdom Metazoa; phylum Chordata; class Actinopteri; order Cyprinodontiformes; family Poeciliidae; genus Poecilia; species Poecilia latipinna. Next base: position 259,951 of record NW_015112853.1, read on the forward strand.
GACGTAAATACATACAGACTGTGGACTGTTTAAACCTGTCTCCTTGATCATACATGGACATTGTATTTACACTGTGCTGCATGTTTTAAATGCTTCCCTACTCCAGATCAACGGATTGAATTGACTTCATTATCTCTTTAACATGCCTCCAATTGATGCACAAGCATGTTAATCACCCATTCATTTAAGCCTGTGTACAACAGCAGAAAAGCACCAGAAACACACAGGACAGTGAGTCCACCCTCTGCAATGCATTCACTGTATTGGTTTGCAATTGAATTACTTGCAAGAAGTCAAGTAATTGTATTATTCTATCAACGTTAGAGGATAAGCAGTTCCACTGCCCCATAGAAAGATGTTGCCACCACTGTGCTTGACAGGTGGTACGATGGTCTTTGACTTTAAAGCCGTACTTTGACCCTCACAAATGTATTTCTTCAGTTGGAAAAGCTATATTTTTGATGAAGTGGATCTTGTCAGTTTTGGATTTTCTTGTAGGATTAGTATTCTGGGTGATGTAAAGCTTGCTTTAATGTGAGAAGCACTTTCAACTTGAACCTTGTGATTTATGGCGATCTTATTCAATTAGCTTTTTTTTTTTTCTTGAGGGTGACAATTGCGGTCTAATGGTTAAATGTGAGTAGACCAATGGGCGTTCCCATGGAATAATGATCAATATTTGGAAAAGATAGAGCAAGGAACGGCCTTCCCAAAGTTCTGACCTCAATCAACCATATTGAAAATCTGTGCTTAAAAGCCTAGTCATATCCAAAGTCTCAGAATTACCAAAGAAGCTGGAAACTCCAAAAAGTACGTGACCCCAGTGCAATTTTCTAAGGAACAGTGTTGGTGGAGGTGTATTTAAATTTTTATTATTAACTTTGTTTGAAATCCGTGTTTGGTTTAAAGAAAATCTGTGCACCCAGTTCATGTTTTTTTAAATTAACTGGAGTTGTGCGTTATATTTTAGTTCCACCCTGAAAAATAACGGCTCAAATGCATTCATCTTAATTGTCAAAAATCAATATGATTTTCATGGCCTTTTGGTGTACATGTAAACCTTTCAGTTTCTTTGCTATTCTCTTTTTACATCTCTATTTTCATAACAAATTGCATCAAATGTTAATTATGGTGAATTGGAAAATAAGGAAGTTATAGTATGTGAACATGCAGACGCAGTGTCAGATCTTATTTTTATTTCAGGGTGTGTCACTGAAAACTCATTTAATAGTCAAAAAATTAAATCCTATATCCAAGAAGACAATTTCACAATTTCCTCTGTTGTATTATTGAAACAAGATTTTGTAATTATAGTGTAAAGGTGAACATCTGACCCTAGACCTTTGAGAAAATTAAATTGTGTGAATCAATAAAAGTGCAAATAATAATTCAAATGAAAGCAGTGTTGGAAACTGGACGAGAGAGTACAAGCTTTATCAACTGATGAACCCACTTGGTCATGTGAAAAACTTTCATAATGATTGTGCTGCACTTTTTAATTAGCTGCCACGTTTAGTTTTATTTGAAACAGCGTTTTTGTAGCTCTTAGCTAGAGCTCACTTTTATGTCGCATGATAGAAATGAGACATGAGGGACGCCTTGCATCGTCTCCTTCAGTTTCAGCAGATGTTAGCAATTTCCTCAGGGAATGAGATAAATTATATCCTATTCACTCTTTTTTTAACCATCCTTCTTCTTTATTTTTTTAAAATGTTTTCACACTGTTTGGATGAATATTTATTTCCTTTCCGCTACCATAATCTGATAAGTCTGATCCAATTGGCCACAACTACTACTCCTCGCTCTTCTTCTTCTTCTTTTTTTTTTTTTCCAGATCTGTCAAATTCTCTGACTCACTCTCTCTCTCCCTTTTGCTTTTCCTCTGCAGGCAAACAAGCTACGCACAAAAACTCTGAAAAACACCCTGAACCCAGTGTGGAATGAAACGCTGGTGTATCATGGGATCACAGGAGCTGACATGACCACCAAAACGCTCAGGTGGGTTCTTGACTTTGAATTTCATTCTACTTGGCAAAGTTCTCCAGAAAGCCGACAAACCAAACTTCTCATCCCCCAATGAGCTTTAAACAGCTCTCTGTCCTTCCCACTTGGAGGTGCATGTTATTGTTATAGTCAATCAGAACAAAGGAACTGTTCCACTTGTTGTACTTCAATGCTTCTTATTTTTTTGCTATTGTGAGTGATAGACTAACACTGAATGTCCAAATGATCTTAGTAGCTAAGTGGTAAGGGGCTTTTTTCCCCCCACGTAGGGTCACAGGCTCTCTAAAATAACAGAATCTAGCTGCATTTAATTTAATTTCAATGTAAACACAGCAAATCTGAAATGACCTCAGACAATTGTTATGAGAACATGAGAGGACAAACATTGTCATGGATAACAAGGAACACAGTGAACAGGTCTGACATAAGCTCATGGATAAGGATGAGGGATTGAGTAAACAACAACATAATACATTTCATTGACCAATAGTCAATGGAAAACATGCAAGATTACGGCAAAACCTCAAATATGCCAAAGCATCAGTATCAACTTTATCAGTGTCCCCATAGCAACATTTTCATTGGGGGGAGAAAAACATTGAAAACAGACACAATCACACGACAATACTGTCAAAAAAACATGGCCGTCCACCGAGACTGAACAGCTCAGGTGGGAGTCTCTTCTGACGGAAACATTACTAGTTTTACACTCGAGGTTCTGTCGGTTTTGCAAGAGTGTCCGAAAGACGAGCCAGGCAGGACAAAACAACAAGCAAGTAGAAAAGATACTCGGGTCATTTGAGACTGACTGGCCTGTACACCAAACTGTGTGTGTGCTGAAACTCCAATTCAGATTCAGAAATTGAATCATTTTACAAAAAAGAATAGACATAATGTCACCTTAGATGTACAAAGCTGGTGGAGACATTCGCCAAAGGATTTGCCATTGACTTTGCAACAAAAGAATGTTGACTAATGCATTCTCAATAATTTTTGTAAAGTTTGTTGAAGTATTGTTTTAAATAGTTTAAGGTTAATGAATACATTTTTCAATGCTGAGGTGTTGGCCGTACCACGAGTTTCCGCTGCCTCCTCCCTCCGCACAGCACTCTCCACGTGAAGCGATTCAGGTCAAACGTAGCCATCTTGGCCCAAAAAATGTTGCGCCGCTCCGCTCATCATGCATTGGTACGTTGATTCAGAGGCACAGTCACGCATGCATTTTGTTTGTACTGAATGCAATCAGTGTCAGTTTACTAAGCCCATTTATAACAGGGCCGGATGTTTGTCCTGAGGAAAGACGACGCCGGCGCGCGCACGCGTGTACACTCACACACACGGACAGATCCCATCCAAATACAAATGTAGGCAGTCAGGTGTGTGACAAGCCTCTTGTGTGCGCGTCAAGGGCAATCACTGGAAGGAAAGAACATACATGGCCCCTCCTCCTTATGTCCTGAAAGCCCACACGCAAACCACACGTGTCCTTGAGGTGTATACATTAGCAAAAAAACATTTTCTCTCATCCTCACTCACAGCAAGATATTCCCTTCAGACGAGAGAAACCCAACTAACCCCTGCTCAAGGACACAGCCTGCAGCCACGAACCAGCCTGAGAGGGCTCTGCGTTGCCAAGATGAGCAATAGCAGGAGCAAGAGATGAGGAGACACAGAAATGGTTGTCAAGATCAACAACGATTCAGAAGATAAAGTGGGATTTGAGTTGACTTACACATAAGACACAACAGAAAAGTGAAGTAGGTAGAACAAGAGGAAGGAAGATGACAAAACCACGGGATGATTCAAAACACGGGAGTCGGATGAAAAAAAGAAGAGAGGAGATGATTCACTGTTCTGGGTTAAAAGAGAAATACTGCTGAAGTGGAGTTTACTCTAAAAAGACATCAAAAAGCTTAATGAATGAGGACAATGAGAAAGCGCGTGAGCCGGAGTGAATTACGAGCTCGCTGACGGCCGAGAGAAAAAGAGAGAAGAGGCGGCAGACAGAAAACGAAGGAGAAGGAAGCGTGGTCTGCCACGACAGTTTGGCCCGTGAATGGAGGGGTGAGCTCACCAAATCATGGGAAGCGACCAGGGAAATGAGATACTAATAGGGGTCCCCAGAGTGATGTTTACTCTCTGGGTTGTTGCCCCGGAGGATAAAACTGTGTTGGTCCCAGCAGAGCAGCAGAGGTGGGGGATGCTCTTTGATCTCTGTGTGCACAGCTGAGCAGCAGGACTCAGCCCAGTCGCTTTGTAGGCCCACCTGACAGATTTTACAAGCTCGTGTGCTTGTGGTTCTTGGAGTGAATTCTAGTTCAACACAGTGGAATCAGGATTTGGTCAAGGCGAGGTTCTAATAGGTGTATTAGTATTCTGTCGTTACAAAATTTATGACCTCTTGAAATTCATACACGGTTTAACACAGCGAATTGTATTGACTTAAGTAGCTCCAGCTGCAGCTCTTCACCAAACAGCTGGAAGCCCTGCCAGTCTACTATCTGGTGCTGAACCCTGTGTACGGGTGGTTTTCAGAGTTTTTTTTTTTTTTTTTTTTTTTTTTTTATGCAAATACGGTTTTCAATTGCTGCAAGAATTTAGTGGAATATGTAGTGAGAAGAAATGGGTGAAGTTATGTTGCGGTCAGTTAAATGGTGAGCTAAAGCCAGCTCTATTTTGGGAAATGGGAACAGATTTTGATCATGATTACGTGTTACAACGTCCTTTTTTTTATTCACTTGGGTTATCTTCATGGAAAAAAAATAAATAAAAAAATCCATATTTGTATTGTGTTCTGTAACGTCAAGTATGTAAAATAAAAATGGAGAAAAGAATCTATGACAGAGCATATCCTGTGCTTTGTAGGTGTCCTAAATGCATTGTTTTCCTTCATCAGGGACAATGCAGTTAATCTCATCGGACATTGAGCCTTTCTTATGTTCTGAACTCTAATGTACCTTTACCATTTGAAAAAAAAGAGCATTTTTAAATCATCCTATTTCGAATGTCCCTCAGATATCGCAACCACATATGGAAAGTGAATTAATAGCTCATTAACCACACTACCAGACTGTTAACCAGCAGAGGATTGGTTACTGAATGTTCATTGAGTTCCTCACTCTGCCTCTAAGATCGAGTCCTGTCAACCTATGGAAGAAGGTAACATTAACTTCTAGTGTTATTGTTCAGTTATGAAGCAGACGCCAGCAGACTAACAAATAAAGAGCTTCAACCTATTGTTAGTCAAGTAACCTGAACTCTTCATTTTGATTTAATTTCTGACTCCTGACCTGAAGGAAAATAATCCACTTTTTTTTTTCCAAAGGAGAAATTTGACCTTAAGTTTAGAGGAGTTGACTCTCATCCTGGGTGCTTTAAACTCTCCTGTAAGCTACTGAAGCAGATACTGAAGGTCATAGCCTGAAGATGCCAACAGAACCAAACAGTTTGCTAGAAGTGACCTTGTTGTTCCCAAACTCACACACACACACACACACACACACACACACACACACACACACACACACGTACACCATCCTTTCCATGTCTGTGCCCTGAGATCCTGTCTGTTTTTTTTTTTCTTGTTGGTTTTGAATCCCAACATGTAGGAAATAGAGATTGACTATCAGTGAGGAAATTAGTCAGAGACTGCAACTAGGCAGTTGCTCGCAGAGGGTCCAATGGACAAAACAACTTGAAGTCCTAAGGGAGACCGAAGTGCATGAGCGACTCTGCCTTCGGCTACATTAAATGCATGAAATTTTCAGAGTAATATGTTATATTTGGAAGGCAAAGGTGCTTGAGATTCTTCCCACTTTGTATGTCTCAGTGCTGTGAAAACTGCTGGAGAAAAACTTGCAGGAACTGATTGATGCTCCAGACGGTTTTTGCCTCTCCTAAGCAGATTTAACTGTGAAACTCCAACTCAGAGAACACACATCAGAGCACACTTGTTTGACCACAACAACCACTTTGCAGTAACTGTGTGCATCAGAGTGTGGAAAGTCATTAATGCGGTAACCCATTTGGGTCTGCATTGTGTCAGTCCAAAGGGGATTCCAGCAGCCTGTGTACAACACAGTATCAACATAAAATATTAATGAGATTAGAATGAAAACATCTTCAATGAATGAAGGTGAAAAGAAGCCATCTTTCACATGACTTTCCTATAATATTCTTTTTACGCCGTTTGCCGTCCTGCTCATGCTCACAGAAAAACAAATCCTCATCCAGTCTTTTTTGTCACAATATCAATTTTTTTAAAACTATATCTTCAATCACGGGCAGATGCACAAAGGTATTTGCAGGTGCAAATAGTGTCGCTCTTGCACAGTGTCTGCATTTAGGGGAAGCCCCTGCCATACTTATGTAAATTTATGTAAATCATAGCCAGTGTGGATTCCTTGGCCTTCTCGAAGACCAAAACAGTTTGCTTTACACAGATTGTGGGGGGTAAAAAAATGTGTTGCAGAAAAGCTAAGACAAAAAGAGGAAAAATGGTGGAGAACAGACACATTGCCAGAACCGTTTTTAATTTATTGCTGGGATGTATTTGTGCACAGGTATTTCTATGTTTTAGTCAGAATTATACAGATGATAACATTTGTAGTTTTATCTATGCAACTTGCTTGCACAGATGTTTTAACAACCCTCTGAATGCAAATATGGGCAATAAGAGTTGGTAGATTTTTTTTTCCTAGAAGATACGGCATATTGTCTTGTCTTTCCCATTTTGAAGAGTACCCAAAAGAAACTGTCCACATCAGGATTATTGCCTTAAAAAAAGTAAGAGAACTTTTTAAATAGTTATTTTTTAAAACAAAATGGCGCCTGATTGTTTTGTTTTTATTTCTGGAAAAGACAAATCTTAGTTTGCAAGTCATATATGGTTACTCATAAAACAACAGATGTAAATAAAAATATTTAAGATGTCCATGAGGCAGAGTTACCCCCTTCTGCTGCAACAACTTCAGCGAGAAGCTTCTTATAACCATCGTCCAGTCGGCTCAGTTTGACGTTCAGTCAGTCATCTTCACCTCGTCGACATGTCCACTGAGCCATTGAGCTACGTGAGCAAGAAAATCTGCATTAACTTCCTGATGCACAACTTGTTGTAGTAATAAAAAAAAAAAGTTGTGTGTAAAGCAGAGTGAGAAAGGCAATTTGAACATTTGTTAATTTATTTATTTTATTAGAATGGAGACTGATTATATAAAGCCACTGTGCAAAGGCACAATGCAAAGAGGAAGAGGCTAATAGCAGACAGTCCTGAAAAGGTCTGGAGTAGAAAGGAAAAAAAAAATCAAAGGTCTTACAGAACTCTTTCTTTTATTATCTACACTCAAAGACTTTGGGCCTCTGAGTTTACTTTATCTCTAAGAGCCACTGGAGGTCCATTTTGTTATTAAGAATGAAGCAGCTGAGTAAACCAATAACTAATGTCTTCTATCGCTTATTCACGCTTGGCTTCATAGCGGCTAATCCTTTAATTGGCGCAGCAAGGCTGCCTGAGGTGTTCTAGTCTTGAGTGAAAAGTCCCGTGAAGTGGAATGCAGTGCATCATCTTGATGAATTATTCATACGGGTAGTCTGCTTTCAAATCATAATTGTTTAAACGCATCTGAGGTAACTCAAAAATCACGTAGACCTCTCGCCAACGTTGACTTATTTCCACTGATTTTAAAGTTACGGAAAGAATGAGAAGTTTGCAGGAGGATTTTTCTTACCTTGCACTTTACAAGAAGACGCTTTTATTACGGTCAATCCCACAAATCTCTCTCGACTGAGAGAGATTTGCTGCATAGCTCTTTGTCGGTTGCTCCGCTTACTGTACTGGTTCTGCCTTTTGGCAAACCTGTCATCACGACTTGCGCTGATAATTCAACCCTTTCTTTCAGTTTAACGAGCCCACTCTTTTATTCTTAACCTTTTGCACAGAAAGATTGTTGAGTCGAGCATTAATGCATACCTTGGAGATCAGCCGTGGGGACAAACTCATCTTTAAGAGTTCTTGTGACTCACAGTGTGTCAGCAAAACTATCATCAAGCTGCAAAATAACACTAAACTGTGGAGGTAGTGTGAAATCAAGAGAGCTAAGGTGTCTAACTGTGTGTGGGTTAAGGGAGTACAAGTATGATGCCAGTGTGTGGCTTCTCAATTTCCCCTGTTCATGTCTGTGTCCAATTTTCTCCAGCTACATAATAAATATCACTGTCCACGGCTGTGGGGAGTCAGGAACAAAATCTAGGAATTGATTTAGTTTGGGATTAAAGGGGACGCTTACAGCATGAGTCAAAGCAAACTTTTCCCACATTTTCCCCATTTACAACCACCAACTATAATAAATATTACCAACACGAAGGGGAAGGTATTATATTTAGTTCCCCCTTACGATGATACTGTGAAATAAAACCCAGAGCAACAATTGGCTTCAGAATTAGTAATAGAGTCCCCCTGTGCATGGGAACCCCAGTGAATAGGCAACATCATAAAGATAAAACTGTGTCGGGGATAAAGTTCTGGAGATGTTTAAAGGAGAGTCGGTTAGGTTGTAAAATTATATTCCAAGCTTTGTAAAGTTCACACAGCGCTGTTCTCTCCATCCTTCAACAACGCAATCTGCAAATCTACCAAGACTTGACCGTCCACTTAAACCGAGAGGTTTGGAGAGGAGAGCATTAATCAGAGAAGCAGTCAGGGGGCTCGTGGTAACTCTGAAGGAGCGGCGCAGATCTAGCCTGGCCAACGCCTTGCACTGGTTTCTCATCTCTCTTCAGAGCTCCGCCTGGGATTTGTCCGATGGCGCTCGATATCTTGGGATCCGTTTCATCGAGGTCCGTCAGCAAACAGATGGAGGAGGTGTGAACAATGACAGAAGTTTTTGGACTGTTTTTGAATTGTAGTCCGGTTGTAGTTTGGAACGGAGCCATTCAGTCCATGTTGGCCCGCGCTTCCAGATAATCAGCAATTAAAGTTGGAGCAAAAGGAATAGGACATGTTATTGCTGGAAAACCTAATAAAGACATATATCCTAACAGAGTTGTAGCTGTTATATCAACAAAAGGTGGATCTATTGTATTGCTAAATACAAACAGGCTCCACACTTTTCAGATTTTGTTTTTATATATTAAAGATTATGGTTTTCTTCCTTTCTTCCTCAAACAAAATGTTTGCATTTCATTTGAAAAAGTAGACTCATCTTAGTAAACGTGAGAACTGATTGAATCCCATTATCCTGCTTCCTTACTCCCACTGCTAGTAAAAGCAGCAAAAATAAGAGAATTGATAAGAAACAAAAATAGAAGAAATTAAAGAACATCTTATTTTAGACTTATTAGTCCAAAGGTGGTGGTATTATGGTTATTACGCCCTTGTGCTTTGATGAGAGTGAAGAACAGTTGGCTGACACCCGAGTGAGTCCCGTTGGGAGGCGTGACGGATGATCCTGTGGAGGTGTTGTGCTGCTGTTGGTAAATGCAATCATTCAGGATTTAGAGTTTCCCCTGGCCATTATGTCTCCCACAATCCTCTGACTCATCCAGCTGCTGTCCAATGGTAGAAAGAGGTTCGGGAAATGTACAAAACTGTTCTCTGGGTGGCATGAGGACTGGACTATGTGACCAAATAATCAGCAATGGAGTGCTTTAGTTATGAGCAGAAGAAGGACCGGCCGACTAGGCTCAGCAGATGTTAAAATGTAATGGGTATCGATCGTATCAGGTAGAATATAGAACGTGAAAATGTGCTCATGAATGCAAAATGGTTGTTTTCAAGAATCTGAGGTTCACATTTTTTCAAGCAAGCATTGTAATTAGACCACAACTTTTTCTATATTTCTACTTCTCTGTCAAGGTTCTTGGAGTTTGTGGTGGGGCGTGAATTGGCAATGAAGCATCTTTTATTTTACTGGCTCATCGAAATGCTTGGATGATGCTAAGTCTACAGGAAAGAGCTTTGAACTTACCAATTTACTTTAAAAAAAAGTGTTGGGAGGAAAATACAAGCATTTAGCAAAACAAAAAAAATATATCCATATGGTTTTATATTTGCTTTTAAAGGAAGACAGCAAGACTAGGATGCTTAAAAAATCAACATCACATATCATCCCATAAACAACTGCTATGTGTGTGTGTGTGTGTGTGTGTGTGTGTGTGCGTGTGTGTGTGTGTGTGTGTTGTATGTTTTTTAATTCATACACCATAAATTTAATGAAAACAACAGTTTGATCAGCTGCACTACCTTTGTGAAATGAACTGACCGCATCCTCTGCCATCCCTCCTTCTTACTCCTCCTCCTGTCCCAGGCAAACATTTGGACGTTTGACATGCTGGTTCCAGGCCTTTAGTCATAACTGATGAGTATCTCTAACAGGAGCTGGGGAATGGCTTTGACTCATGACCAGGGCTGTCAGATGATTTATTTCCCTTTGCTCTGTCATACATGCAGGGTGTCTGTGAGGGGATCAAGGTTGATGTGATATAAGACACAATTTCTCCCAAAAGTTTGGATTTCTTTTCTAAAAAAAAAAAAAGCCTCCTTCTGTTTCCCTGGCAAACATTTCCTGTTTTTTTTTTCTTGATTAGATTTTGCATAAACACCAAACAGATGCTCCAGTCTCAAAGTTAAGCCATTGATTAAGTTCTCTACATAAATGGCATTTGGATTATTATAGAATCTGAGAAAAATGTGAATCTGTGGTTCTGTACATACAGCAGGTATGAAGTTAAATGACAGCCGTGGATTCAAGAGCACTCACAAGTTCATAAATCCATAATGATATGTTTCGAGTTACCATGTTAACTGTTACGAATCTGTCTCATTGATGGAGAGAAATACTGCTTTTTCACATTTTTACAAAGTGTGGACATGCTGATATATTACAGCTAGTAATTCATTCAACTTTTATGGTTTCAAGGGGAAAGACGGAAACATCAACCGAATAGCAAATGAGAACCAAAATAAAGAACAAACAACATTATAAAAGGCAAACTAGACACCAGTATAAAACCAGTTTAATCTCCATACACCATTTTACTTTTATATTTTTCTTTTCNGACTTTGGAATCCGATTTTTATAGTTTTCACCATTGTGATTTTGTAAAATAATATTCATGAGCAAAGAGTGGATTAAAGTTGTTTTGGTTTATTTAAGAAAAAAAATATTTCAAAATAGTCAAATGGCCCAACTAGGAATCAGATCCAGGCAGCTCAGACCAACAGAACATCAGACTGATGTATTACTGCAGTAAAAATGTAAAATTAACCTATTAATATAGATGACTTTCAAGCTGCAGTAGTACCAGACCTAACCCTACATAGTGGTCACTGTTCAGTTTTTATTTTACTCTTTAATTTTAAAGACACACATATTCTTCTTACGTGCTCAACTTGGATTAATTCCCCTAACTTTGTAACTTTTGACAGGTTTTAAAACCACAGTAGCTTAATGTTTTTCAATAACAGTACAGAAAATTCAGTTTTTAACATTTCTTTTTTTATCATGAGTATTTAATGTTTTTTTGTTGTTGTTGTTTCTCGCAAATGTCGCATTTATTTTTACCTCTCAGTCTTTTTTTCTGTCTTCACACTGAGGCATGAGACTTTCGCTTCAACTTCCAGGAAAATGTTCCTTGTGGAATAAAATAAAGTGCATATTACAAAAATGTGTTGCTTAGGTGAGCAAAGTGAAAGTAGGTGAGGATAAAATGGCAGAAAGTGGGTGTGATTTTGCTATGCTTTGTTTTTTTGTTGTTGTTTTTAGCAACACAAACACCAGCCAAGTTTTTCTAGCCATCGACTTTAAAACAGTATTTTGTTCTGTGCAATCAGCCTCTTCCACAGCTCTCGTTACTGCAGAAACTTAAAGTCTGATTGCAATTTTTTTTTTGTCCTTTAATATCCTCCAGTTTTAGTGAGGAAATCACAGATTTTGGGGTGTTTTTTTTTGGAAACACTCATGCTCCTCAGCAATCACACAGCTTGTGATGATTTTTGAGAAGAGCGCTCACCTGCTCGGCTACACTTGGAAGCATTTTGTGCTGCAGATGCTTGCTTCAGAATGCCGAATGCACTGGCAGGCCTCAATGTAGAACTTTCTTTTGTTCGCCCCCTCTTATTCTCTTGTATTCATCTGGGTGCGTGTGTGCGTGTGTGTGTGTGTGTGTGTGTGTTTTGTATGAAGGCTGTGTGTGTGCGACATGGACAGACTTGGACGAAATGAGTTCATTGGGGAGGTGAGAGTGGCTCTGAAGAAACTGAAAGAGGGTGAGAACAAACGCTATAATATGGGCCTGGAGAGAATCGCACAGGTATGAATAACATCAAAAACGTGTCAAATTAAAAAATCGAAATAAAATTCATTATGTACAAGACACCAATTTCCGATTTTTTTGTTTTTGTAAATGTTTGGGGACAAGTTTTTCTAATTCAGATTTATCTTTAAGAACTAGAGCATAGAAAGATGTTGGATTATAATTGATGACACACGTAGTAAGTTACAAAGAGGTTATTTCTATGCCGATTCAGCAGACTTTTTATTAAAACCTTCTTGTTGAGATAGAAACAATGAGATTTATTTTTTTACCAGTATCTGTACTCATTATCTGGGGTTTGTTTGCAGCTAACCTAAAGCAGAAACACATTGACAGTTTTTAAGTATTTATTTATCGTACGTTGTATGGTTGTTGTAACATTCACCATTATTTTCTCATGTCACGTTTTCCTAACGTCGTGCAGCCCTTGTTAAAAAAAAATCAAAATGTCCAAACAGAAGAATTTTGTCTCTTTTCAGAATAAGGAAACTAACAATCAGTTGGTGGAGCAGGGAGCAGTCGTGGCAGAGGAAGAGGTAATCAAAACGTCACCTTCTGTAATATATCATGTTTGGAAAAAAAAAAAAAGATCTTAAAAAGTGTAATTGCACACCTTTAATCTGAATCTGAAGCATGAACTTTATTAGTCTAGGAGAGCAATGGAAACGCTCTGATGGTCACCGCATATCATCAGTGTGAAAATGACACCAGTCTGGTGTTTTACTCCTCTCATGGCCTTCATCTAATTTCTCTTCATGATTTCGAGACAGAAACTAATAGCCTCCGGTCTCTGATTAGATTCGGATTCTGGTTCACCCCGAAGATTAAAGCAAGAAGAGAGTAGTGCCTTTTAGCCAGACTCAGATAAGGCATGTAATTACAAGGTTTAATTTGAAACCTCCAGGCATGCACAATGGACTAAATGTAAAAGTATCAAATACATTCCTAATGCTCCTTTTAATTACTTTGGGTAAATTATTTTTGAAGAAACTTGGTGACATTTGCAGTCCTCCAAGTGGGAGAGAGATCAGGGTGTGTCTGAAAACTGTTTGTGCTTTTGTTGCCCCCAGCGCGGACGCATCCTGGTGTCGTTGTGCTACAACACAGAGAAGGGCTGCCTGCTGGTTGGGATCATACGCTGTGCCCATCTGGCCGCCATGGACTCCAACGGCTACTCTGACCCATTTGTCAAAATGTAAGTCAAGATCCACAAAAATATTGCGTGCAGATGTTTATGTGTTGCTCTTGAGTATAAAAAGTTAGAGGTTGTTGAATTTGATGTTCAAATAAGCTTTTTAAGTATATATATTTTTTCCAAATCAATTTTTTTTCCTAGTGTAATTATATTTTTTTATTTTTATTTTTTTTTTACAGAAGACTGAGTTAATTTGTGAACCGTTACAAAATGTTCTTGTGAAAAGTGTCAACCTGCTAATCATGGTGGATTGATCTTAATGAGTTAAATCACTGAGGGGGAAACAGAGCTTTAATCTAACATTTGGGGCTCTTCATTTGATCCCGATGCCTGAAGTTAAATCCCTCCACATATTATTTTCCGGAACCTGTTCACCAAAAGATTTGGTAATTCTGTCAACCGTGGCGTTAAGTTTTTGCTGCGGCATACAAGCCACCAGCACTGTGCTCCACTGCTGTGCGGATCTTCAGACATTTGAAAATCCTACAACTTTCTGTGATCTTTTCAGTGACATCAGCAAAGTAACAATTCTCTCCTCAGTAATTATTGTAGCAGTCTAACACAACTTTAACTATTGAGGATACTTTTAGGAGGTCTGACTGAACTAAACCTTTAGAGGAACAGCCTTTTGTAGAAATCATCCTCTGTTTTTGTATAACAGTCACTTCTGCTGAGATATCGCTCAGATATTTTGGATGTAGTTTTGTAACTCTTGACACTAAAAGGAAAAAGTGAATAAGAAAGGATAGTGTATGCAGCACTAATCTTTCTATGCGTCTATTTTCACTTTCTCAGGGCAACGATTGGTTGAGAGTCAGTACATTCATGGTCACGCTATCTAATCTGGAAAGCTAACCTTCTCTAGAGCAGCCAAGGAACATTGTGACATTTTATTATCACAAGATCTCATTTCATCGCATCAGGTGCCTCAGGTTTCTGCTCTTCTTACAGGTGTTTTTCATCTGCTTAATACCTCGTCTGTTTACCCTCCAGTAATCACTCTCCCCAATATATTGACCTTAGTTTCTCTCTCTCTCTTTCTCTCTCTCTCTCTCTACCACTTTCACATTGGTGAATTTAATTAAATTGTTGATTTAATTCAATTTTCAATTAAATGTTATCTCAAGGCGCTTTACAATAAAAGTCAATCCAATCATCCAGATACATTCAAATTCAAACTTTGACAGAAATTTTAATTTGATTTGACAATGCAGTCAAGTTCAGTTTATTAAATGCATTGATTTTAAAAACAGTTTTCAATCTAAGAAAGCCCTCAGTCAAAGCTTCCTCTGTTACTGGTCTTGTCTCTTGGTTTCATTAATTAATGCAAGCAGAAAGTTTGGTTACATTTATTATTTTAATTTATTTTTTTTTATTTTTTTGCATCCATTACACTGGGTATCACTCATCTATGAGGTAATTATTCTACCACAACATCTAAAAAACTACCTAAAAGTGCTTTTTAAAGCAATGGCCAGTCTTCAACTCTGATAGAAATATATGTTCTGCTTCCCTGTACTTTGATTCCCCACCAACTGTCTCCCATGCTGCAGGTTTAATCAGATTTGGTACATGTGTCCAAAAAAGTTGCAAAATGAGACCCTTCTGGTTTCCATCATTTAAAAAAGCTAAGTGTATATATATATATATATATATATATATATATATATATATATATATATTGTATATCGTGCTGGATTGGAAAACAGGGAAGATTTTAGGGTTTTGAAACTGTTGAGTGAATCTGAAATGAAACTTGAAATGAAGCACTAAAGCAACTTAGACTTCAGGGTGTTTTACGATAACACGGGTATGCTTAAGTAAAGTCAAACCCAGCTTCTGTGATCTCAAACGGCATTATCAGGCACAACAGAATGATACAGCAGCTTGCAAAAGTATTCATGCCTCCAGAACTCCACATTTCGTTGCACAACCATATTTAGATCCTATGTAGACCAACACAGAGGTCGTGGTTGCTAAAGGAACAGAAAATGGTACATGGTTTTTAAAATTGTGACGTGCACTAGGATTTTGACACTGCACTAAATAAAATGTAGTGTTTCTAGTACTTCCAGAGCCCACCTGTGTGTGTTTCAAGCTTCCTATGAATGCAGCTCCTCTGTGAAGGTGTCGAATGTTTGTTAAAGAACATCAGAGAACAAACGGCATCATGAAGCCCAAGCAACACAGCAGATAGTAGTCATAAAACTAGTCCCCAAACCCCTGACAGAGTGAGATCCTGTTTATCTGAGCTGGCGTAAGTCTCCTCAAAACACTAAAATACACAAAAGAGGAGAGGTAATGCCTTAAGCTCTGCAAACCTGAGTCAGTCTAACTGCAAGGCGTGGATGGTGACAGGAAAAAAACCCACACAGCTCAATCTCTGATCAGTTTGCTGTCCTGGAAAACCAACAGCTCCCACTCAAGACAAAGTCCTCTGTAACCAACAGCACCTCCTGGAGTGGGAGGCTTCCTGGGAATAGCAGTTTCCTAAAGCTCAACTACAGAAGAAGTTTTATGTTTTGTGTTTTATTAATGTGATTTTTTTGTTTTATTCAACAACAACAAAAAAAGTAGCAAAAGACTTGTCTGTGTTCACTCGATTTTGTTCTGCTTTTATGTTTAACCTAGATATGGTTTATTTTTAGCCCAGAGATGATTTGTGCTTAATGGGTTTAAATCTGGAACAGGCTTCTGCTGAGTAAATCTGCAATGCTGTCAGTTAAAGACATTAACGTGTCTGGTTTTCTTTTATTCGCTACACTTTTATCTCTAGATGCAAATGTTTTCCTGTTGCGATCCAGAGGCTTGATAAGAGTTTGAAAGAAGCAGTCAGCTAGCGGGAGACACAATGCCGCAAGACACTTTTGATGGAAATTTCCGTGTAAAGTCTATTCTGTGATCTGCTGCGCCCATATCATCCATTTCTGCATAAATCTGTGGAGGACTGGGCATGTCAGTCTTCAAATAAAGATCTGCAGAGAGAGGGAAGGTGTCCGGCTTGATGTTAACTCTTGTGATTGAGTTAAAAAGTGTTGGCCTCCTTGCAGACTTTATATCTCTTTTTTCTGTCAAGTTTGCTTAAGATGTTTTAATCATTTCATTGCTGTTTATTTGATCATCTGAAACATCTAAGTGTGAAAAAGCTGCATAAATGTCATGTCAAGGTGAAGAGCAGGATCCAAATGCAAGAAGGAGGCAGATGGGGGGAAAAAAATATATATTTTTACTCAACAAAATGTAAAAACTTACTAAAAAAAAAAAGGAGGGAATCCAAAATAATACATCACAAGAGAAACTAGGAAACATGTCAGAGACAAAACAGGAGGAGCCAAGTAAGAGATACTTAAGCTGGAGAGGTGATTAGAAACTGGGTGCAGCTGTGAGGGAAGGCAAGAACCTGGGAGAAATGGCTGATTGAACACACTAGCTGTGTTTCCAATGACATGAAAATAAATTTGCTTAATGGAAACACTAAAAAAAACTGTCACACTAACATTTAGCTGCTCAGTTGAGGTGCTTTTTTGGGTGGGGGGGGTCATATTAAAATTGGTTTATTTTGCAAAACTGCAGTGGAAACATAATCAACAACCAGATGTTGGAAGTAGTTGGAGGATGTTGGTGCGGCATGTTTTTAAATGACTTATCACGTCAAACTTATTCACGTGTGATTTTAATTGTGTTTCTGATGACATTAGCTGAATATAAAGTTTTTGTAATGGAAACGCAGCTACTGGGAGGAAAATATATAAAAAAAATACTGAAACAAAGCAAAACACAAAACCAAAGCCAAATATTTATTACCTGCGAAGTGTGCAGGTAATAAATATTTGGCAAACCTTTTGCTGCCTTTTCAAAATCCTTTAAAACAGATTAAGTTTTTTTTTCCTCCTTTCATTCAATGATTTTCTTGCTTGATGCCAGTTTAAAGCTTACTTTATTTCTTTAAAACCACGTTTGACAGGGGTGGCAAAAGACAAGTAAATAATCATAAGAACAGGAATGGAACTGCATACCAGTGTCACACTTCACTGGTTTAGATAATGGGCCAATAACAGAATACTGAAAGGAACATGCCAGAGATAATAAGGTTGTTCAGAACACACTGTGAGACCACACTTTTTCTTGTAAAACCGCTCAGGATGTGATGATTGTTTGATGGTTGATAAAAATTGAAAACTTTGCAAACTTTCTGAGGAAACTGAACACAAGGGAAAATAAGGAAGAAGGAGCTGAGAAACATTTCTGAAAGCCACTAACAGTGAGATGAATCTATTATGTGCTGGGGTGCAAAATGCTAAAATGCAAAAACAATTACATAATTGAGGAAGTACCTGAACTACGGGCGCTTTCAACTTAGCAAAGCTCCTCCAAGTTGGACATGAAAAACTATAAAAGAGGCCAGAAGGAGGCCTCATGACTCCACACCTCACTCAACTAATAACTAGTTGTCAATTCAGAGAAGTAGTACCTCTATTTACAAGCTCCCCTAGGAAACTCCTTACCCTATCTCTAAAGCTGAGTCCATCCACCCTAAAGAGGAATCTCATTTCAGCCGCCTTCTCCCAGGATCTTGTTCTTCCCGACTCGCAGCTTCCAGCGCACGTTACTATGGCGACACCTCTGAAAGATAAACCCGGACTGAGAACCTGAAATTCACGAGTTGAGACTTAACTCAGTACTGAAATACAGGTGTCTTATAGTGTGTGACTTCAGAAATGCCCTGACAGCTCATCCGTGACCTCCGGATAGAGAAGTGAGCATAGAGAGAACATTTAGTTTTCCAAAAGGAATTGGCTTGAGAAGGTTAAATGAGCTGGGCAGAGAGCGGACAGGCAAGCGGCAGTGCAGAACAAATCTAAGCTTGGAGGCAGGATTGTATTTCACTTGGGAAAAATCAGGAGTTACTAAAAGTCCTAGAGCGCCAAATGAAAAAGCCCCCCCCCCTCACTTATCAACCTGCACCGACAGTGCGACTGGAAGGCAGAGCAGACAGATAAACTGCAGCACTGATAAGGAAAGAGAAAGCAGGTAGAACACCGCCACTGCCACAGCAGGAAGCCTTGTCAACGCTAAATACTGAGACCAAAACAAGATGCAGAAGATAGCTGTGCTTTGAAGGCAAATTAATAGCTTTGCGTGGGTTTTCAATAATTAAGTTGTGTCACAAAGATGACTATCTGTTAACCGGCTCACTACGATAACACATCTCCAACTCACAGCTCGAACCAGAGCTGTTCACGCTGGGATCTTTCTGATAGAATTATCTCTTAACTCATAAATGTGTTTTTCATAAATGAAATCACGTTAAACAAAAGTACTGACAGGGTGTTTAGATCTGGCAAATAGTAAAATCAAAGACAAGAGCTTGTCTTAGTTTTAGCTCTAAAATGTTTTTATTTTATTGTTATTTGTGTGAGATCACATGTAGAAAATATTTTTGCTTGGCAAAGTCATAAATTACACTTCCTTCTAATGACTTCAGCACATTTTCTGAAAGACAGCGGAGCAGGTGTTCCCATGCATCCTGGGAATTGTAGTTGTTGTCTTTCTGCGCCTTATACTATAGAAGCAAATCTAAAATTTAAATTAAAAAGTCTGTTATCATAAAACTGTGATCTGGGCGGGGTTCTCAGTATGACATCTGGATTTAATTCCTAGCCTACGGCAAAAAATCAAATCAATATTTCTTTAAGTCCAAGACTTTTCTAGGCTTAGATTTCAGTAGATTTCCAGCTTCAGTTTGGGAAAAAAAAAAAAAAAGGTCAATACAAATACAGTAAGCAACATTTCATAGACTCTACTTGTCGATCTAGCTCAGTGTACGTTGAACCTACACTGCGCTCACTGCAGTAAACCCAAAAGGAGGGGCGCATAAAACAACTATTCTACAGTCGTTGCGTAAGCCATGACAGTTTTCTCTTCTTTCTGACTGACATTCAGCCTATTGGCGCTTTAACAAAGGTCAGAATTATATGAGAGCTAATTTGCCTTCCATTCAATCAGACAAATGTGCTTCAGAATTGCGAGGCATGCCAGTCACTTCCTGCTGACCGAGCGTACTGCCATACTTTGCAGCTTTATTTCTTTCCTTTCTCTGGACTTATGTCAGGCAGGAATCCCAATTTCCCCCCTGCTGCAGGAATATATTTAGCTCCCACCTTCTAAATGTTGTCCACTCACTTTCTTTTTATCTGTTGTTGAGTTTGTGTTTTCAATTATTTCGACTTTAACACCAGCTCCCTCTCCCCTGTCTCCTCCTGTCACTTCCCGGTGTTCTTCGTGCCGCTTCTATTCATTTGTTTTGTTTCTTCTTCTCCATTTTAACATGCTGTCAGGACAGCTTCAGCTTCAAAATTCTCATGACTCCAACAGTTATGCTGCCAAGTTGTGACTGTGACATGTGGCTTATATGGCGAAAAGGCAAACCGCAGAGAGAAATGTGCTTTTCAACATTTTTTTTTTTGCTTTTGTTGCTCTTTTAAGTTGCCCTTCACATTCCGTTTGGTTCTATTTAAAAATGAAGAAACGAGCACAAGCTTAGTTAAAAAGGTTTAGATATTGTTTCCTTTTTGTGAGCAAGATGATTAAATGATTACATTTTTAATTCTCTTCCTAAAATGTTGCTTTGAAGTACGTGCCGGCATGAATTTGACCTTTTCTTTTATCATGCTTTGTCTGTTTCGGAAAATTGGTTTGATAAAATTTTAAATGGGAGTTGTTTTTATTTTAAAAATAAATGCAGTGGTTGTAATAATACAACCAACTCAAAAGGTTGATTCAATGTCATTGACTAGGAGACATGACATTTTAGAATAATTTTGGTTAAATCAGATAAATCCCATTTTTTAAAAGATTTTTTTTAAAAAATATCTTTAATTAGTATTAAGTGTTATTTCAGGTTAATATATTTGAAAAGGGGCTGGTCACATCCAATTTTCCTTGAAAATATCTTCACTACATTCTCACTAAAAGAAGTATCTTGAGCTACAGTCTGTCAATGCTCATTACTTACTGGATTGATAACTGGTATTATTTCAACACGTTAATGTGCAACACCTTTTATTGAAATACTTAAAGCCTTTTGCTGTTAAAGTTGACACATGCGTCTTTCCATTAGTTTGGACTTGTCTAGACGGTGGGTTGGTCTGAGAAAGCCAGCATAGCTTTCAATTATTCAATCTCTCCATCTTTGTCTCCAGCCACTGCTTTGAACATCTATTTTTGGAGGTCCACTACTCAAAAAAAAAAAAAAAAAAAGCACGGCCTACAAAGGATGGAAGTAAAGGGAGGGAGGAAACGACAGCGTGGAGTTAACAGAGGCCGTCTCTGAACACTAAACCTGGCTGTTTCGAGTAACGTTGTCTTTTTGACAGGTCAAGGAAGAAGCTGCTGCTGTTCTTACACTGACAGTCACATTTTTTTGAGTAAGAGGGATGTAAAAAGCCTTTAAATAAATATAGTTTACCCCCAGGTACCTTTTCTGTCAATCAATTGTATTGTTTACTTCATCCATTCCCCAGTGACTGATGGAGAAAGGCATCACCCTTTGGGTTTGGTGGAAACACTTCTGTGTTTAATTTATCAGTATACTTTAGATCATTATCATTAGATAATAGGTCATTAAATTATGGTTGGTTTCCATCGCACTTAAAGAAGAATCAGGCTCACATCATCCCAGATTCTCCATTATAGAGATTATGATATGGTTTTTTCCAGATGTATATTGTTTATTTGTAGAAAAGCTTAATATTAAACCCATTTTCATTCGGCTATTAATAAACGTGCAACCACAAACCACCCATCGTGGATTATTGTGGCCTTTCCCATCAAACAAGACAATATTGCGAACCTCGTTTGCTTTCAGATCATACAGCTGGTGTTGTGGGACCAAAAGGACATTACTTTTAATTTGCAGCACAACAAGAATTCACTAGTGTGGGATTTCCCCTGGAAGAAACCCAGCAGCACACAGCACAAAGCTCCAGTTAAGTTGTCAGAGGGGGTTTAGTCAGCCCTATGTGTTTCCATTTGTGAACATACAGGAAACACTTTTCTGACATCACTCCCAGAACTCTGCGTGACATGTAGGTGGCGTGGGACCGTTGCCGTGGAGACTTGGTGACCTCAAAATGCTGCTCTTAGCTGTGGGTCTCATGAACGTATTATTGGAGGTCGTTTTGACCTCGGAACCGTTCTTCTTACTGCGTGTGGTCAGTGGCTAACAAATGGGCTCCTGTATTATGTCATATTTAAACAGAAAGTTCTGGACATTCCTCTAAGCTTTGATCACTGGAAGAAACCAAGATATGAATTGCATTATTCTTAAATTACATTTACTTTAAAGGACTTGTTGGAGATAGTTATGCCGACCAGTGTTTTTTGAGACAATTATTTCTTAATGTAGGGTGTTTTGTTGTACAACTGAATCCACGTACTCTAATCAAAAGCTGGAGTTTTCAACAGTTTTATAATATGAGATTATGCCACTGCACTAACAGATGGATGTATTTAGAGGCAGGATCGTATTTCTGTTTATATGAACATGGTTTCTCCTTTACACCTAGAAAATACACCCACATAAAGAAACAGGAAGCTCCACCATCGATATATTCATTATGTTTGTGTTTGTGTTTTAGGCTGAAGTGATTCAGTTCTATTAAATGTTATTAGAATGTGTGCAGAACAGAGTTCTCCTCACTTGCTCATGAGAAACACACTTCTCTTTAACCATTGTTCCCTGTTCTCCTTATCAGCCTGTGCAAGCTGGTGAAATATAATGATGGAGGTTTAGAGTGCATTAATATTTTGTTGGTTAGTGTACCAGTGGTTTTGTAGTGAACGTCCCATTTTGTTAGGAAAACCATGAGGAAAAGAAATCTGCGGGATAATCCTTGCTTATCTCTATGGACCAGCCTCCTCCTGTAATAAATTACTATATGAATTTCCTGTGGTTATTTAGACAGACTTTGGTTGATGCTGTGCAGCCTCTATTTTCATTTACGCAGCCATAACAATGAATGCCACTGCAAGAGGGTGTTTTGTTACTCCTGGAATGGGAATGGGGTGTCTGTGGACTGTAGTGATTTACTACAGTCCACAGACGTCCCCATGATTTAACCTGAGCTTTGTCTTATGTGTCAAATAGAAGTTTTGCTTGGTTGACTCTCTTATTTATTTTCTTGTTGCAAAAAAAAAGAAAAGAAAACATGCTTAGTTGAGCCAGATTTTATGATTTAAAGGAGCGGACTGCTTCTACTCTTCTCAGGTTTTTAGAAACTTTTGTTCCAGATCCGCCGAGGAGCCGAGAAAGTTGTTTCGTTTGCTTCCATAAACTTAGTAAGCAGGTCTCAGACGAATCGAGCGTTCTACATTGTTCACACTTGACAAGCAACTCAGAGACCATTTAAATCACTCTTTGAAGTATATAGAGGAACTCTTCCATCTTCTCTTTCCAGTGCATAAATATATCAGTACGCCTCTCAGAAAAAGAGACTGAAGTGCCACCACTATGTATTTATGGTTTGAAAGCATCACCTTAATCCTCCCAAGCACACTTTTAGTCTGTTTGGCCAAAAAACTTAATCTTTGTCTATTCTGACCATAAAAAAATTCACCAGAAGATATTTGAGTTGTACAGAAGCAGCTGTAAATTTCAGTCAAGCTTCAATGTGGCAGTTTTTTTTTTCTCTGCTGTGTATTTTTCTTGCTTGGTGCTACCTCAGTCCAAGGTTATGTTGGACATATTTTACTGTGAATTGTGCCTAATGTGCATTTTTGCTGAGATGCATCTAAACCTGTCTTACACGAAATTGACAAGCGTGAGGAAATGATGAGGATGACCTGGACTCAAACTGTCATAAACTTCATCATTATGCACAAATTGATGTTCATGAGAAGCTAAGGACTTCTTATTTGAACCATTTATGGTGCTACTGACGCTGGTGTAAAATGTACTTTTCCTTGCCTACCTCTAAGAAATGTGCTGTCATCACTGTGTTTTGGAAAGTCTCACAGGGTTGCTGCCGCTGTACGAGAGTGCAAAGGTTCTGGTTGGAGAATGTTGATACTGACAGTTTTCTTTTACTGAAACAAATGAAACTTTGTCTCTGGCGACATCCAGCATGCATCTTTTCAGCGCTCAGCCTGAAAAGCTTGAATGTGTAGTGACACTGGACGTTAGAGCGCAGGTTGTTTCTGTCCACTTGTAGAGTACAGTTATGTTCATATGACATTGGGCTGAAGACAGTTCTTCCAATATTTCTGAAAACGACCATCTTTTTCCAACATGCTACATTTCGTCTGAGGACGATAGCTTGGATCAGGTTAAAACTTGGATACAGTTCAGTGTTCAAACAAAACACATATAAAAGTTTTGGATCTGACAAAGCAGGACCTCAGTCTGTGTGACAGTTTGTGGACCGTGTGTAAAAACCAAAGAGTGTCTGGTTTCACTGTTGGAGGATATTTCACCAACTATTTGAAATTAAGGCATTTGATCTTGCGTGTTTAATTGAAATGATGTGAAGATTAGGAAACCAACGCAATAAATTTAAAGTTGAGAACCTACAGCCTTTTTGCTTCACCTAACAGCTCCCTGGGAATCACTGTGTTGCTATGGGACTTAAACAACGTTGGTCAGTGGTTTAAATGTAAAGTTGTTGTTGTTTTTTTTTTCTGTTAATCAAAGGTGAATCTGAAGTGGCTTAAAGAAACAAACAAAAAATAAAATAAAACACTTGTAGGACAATTAATATGTTTTAAACTAAAGAAAATAAAATAATTCATCAAAATCCTGAAGACAACTTTCAAAAACCTTCAGAAAGCCAGAAGACCTGCTTATGAAGAGCTCTTCAGTAAGCTCAGTTTAG
Source organism: Poecilia latipinna (assembly GCF_001443285.1). NCBI lineage: Eukaryota > Metazoa > Chordata > Actinopteri > Cyprinodontiformes > Poeciliidae > Poecilia > Poecilia latipinna. The sequence goes on from NW_015112853.1 coordinate 284,332, forward strand.
TTGTAAAAACATTTTTCAAAAAGTAAACTTGTCATTGTACAGCATATGGCCTTATTCTTTATTTGGCAATGTTTCTCTCTATTAAGTCCACTGTCCCCCTTCCTTTTCTGCCCCACCTTAATCCCTCCAGCCTTTACTCTCTCTGACTGTGACAGCCTGCGAGCCCATCTCATGCTTCAACTGTCAGGCTGGGATTCATCGCTTGTGGGGGCGGCGGGGTAGTTGTGGCTGGATGAGTGAGATATTTCAATACCTGAACATCTTGACTCTGAATTTATGCTGATGAAGACTCCTCTTGCCCTCCAGCAAACCTTCTGCCGCCTCTTCCGCTGGAGCGTACACTCCTGCCTCCTCTGCCTGATTATGATCTTCGCTGTGGTTCACAGTCTCTCTGTTCCCCTCCTGCACTGTCCCTGCCTTTGTTAAGAGGACTTTTAGGTCACAATTATCGCATAAAAAGCGATTTGGGAGCATTCTCACTCATTAGTTTCTGGTATTCAGCAGGGATGCTTAATAAAAAGACATCAGAAATAATGTTGAAACTTTGCTTCAACATGAAAGGCTGCAGGAGGTTAAGCTGTTGTTTTTTTTTTACAGACTTGCGGCTGGTGCCAAACACACAAGCATTTGCAGCAACAGTGATCATGAAAAATGAGTTCAACTCAGATGTTAAAGTGACTGCAGGTTACCGGGACAACTTGGGGGTTTTTCACACCCCCTTTTTTCTGCTCATGATCTGAGTGTATCTTGAACTTCCCCCTCTCCTAGAGCATCTCAGTCCCCCACCCCCATCACTCAGGGTGCTGAGACCCTCCTCCTGGCTCTGATTGGCTGTTTATACTGTCATGACATATTGACACTTTAGACAGATATGCACGAGATATGTTTTTCATAAATGTTACTGTAGCTTTAAGACAGCCAACAGCTACTTTATTCTTAGCAACACCGAATTTCAACTAACGGTTCTCTAAGTTTTGTCACTGAGAGTTTAGTAAAACCAACACCTCAAGTCAGATGCATGTTTTTTTTTTTTTGCTCTGTGGCCTATAGGCCAAATTTATTTTAATTACTAATATATAAAGGAGGTAGGAGAACACAATCTAATCTCATTTCCTTAACATTTCTAACTAGCACATGCTTCTCTGAGAATAAATTAGTGGAAGACTGAATGAAAAATAGGCTTTTGTAAACAATGTATGTAGTTTGCATGTCTAAAAATCTACATTTTTTTTATCTGGGTGTGACTGATATCCTAATGTCTTGCCGTGTTATTTCTCTTTTTCTCAGCATCTTGCAGCCAGACATGGGGAAAAAGTCCAAGTACAAGACATCAGTGAAGAAAAAGACTCTCAATCCTGAATTTAATGAGGTAATGTTTCCCTCTTGATCTAAAATGCACACCTGTCGACTCGCCTGATTTCCCCTCTGAGCTGTGAACGATCTGCAGCTTCCAGCAAAAGCATCACTCTTAAAACCACTTCAGATTCTTTTCTTACCTCCGGATCTTGCTTTCAGCACCAATCTAACATGTTTTCAATGAAAATTTATCAAATGAAGCCGCTTCCATTGCCGTGTTTGCGAACAACTGATGCGAATTTCCTTTTATGTCCGCCACCTGCACAGGAATTTTCATATGAAGTAACCTTGGACCAGCTGGCAAAGAAAACCCTGGAGATCTCCGTGTGGGACTATGACTTGGGAATGAGTAACGACTTCATAGGTAAGCTCCAAGACTGTTCAAAGAGGAAATCAGCAGCAGCAGCAAAGAATATGACTATGTTTAGATGAAAGCATAGCATCTGCAAAAAAAAAAAAAAAAAAAAAAAAAACCCTTTTAAAAACCAGGCCAAGAGTGGTTATAGAGAAGGATTAAAAATGGAGGAGATACGAGGGGTAATTATGAGGCTTGAGGGAGCGACTGAATGGGAGAGAGGAATCCGAGTGGAATGGGAAATGAAGACAGGAAATCGCAAAGCTCAAAAAGCTTGATGCATGTCTCTGGATCCTTATTCACCGTGAATTTAGCCCATCAGACGGTTGAAGCGTAATCAGACTGCTAAACAGCTTTGGCGATGAGGCGCCACTGGATCTGCACGAGATGCTGGAGAATGTGGTGACAATGGCTCACCAGCATATTTAGCTCAAAGGGCTTCAAATCACAGCGTCTTACTTTAACTAACGTGTGCGAGACGGTTCAGCGCGAGGTGTTCAGGTGTGGGTTGTTGTTTCGGATGAGGTCGGTGAGTTACAGCCCTGCGGGGCGGAAGGGCCGTCAATACAACATCCATCTATTCCCATAACCATCATCATTACAGGTTCAGCTACAGCAGCCTGCCAGTTCGGTTAATTAGAGCCAAGAGAAAAATAACAGCAAGACAAAGGAGGGAAGAGAGAGAGAGAGAGAGAGAGAGAGAGAGAGAGAAAAAACAGGTTGTTTAAGAGAACAGCATTAATCCCAACGCATCAGAGTGCAGCGAGTCTGAGATGCTCTTTGATAGGGACGGGTCATCAGCAAATAATATGTAGGAGGCGAGGTTTTATGGGTAAATGGAAGGGAAACAATGCATCAATGTTGACACTAATTTGAGGGTGATTAGCACACAGATGAACATGTGATCTGCTTCGTGAGTCATATTTTAAACAGAGAGCTTTGTCAGAAAAATATCAAACCAACACGGATTGTTCTAGAACTGTCTTATATTTGTTGTGAAATTTACCATGTATGATAAACACTGAAGAACAAACAGGCCTGTTTGTTGTGAACACCCTTAAATTAATACTTTGTTGAGATATGTTTTTATTTATATTCAGCATTTAGGTACTTTTTTTTGGTTCGCAACTTTCATCAGTTATCAAGAATCTGATTAACCTGAAGTAAAATTTGTGTCATAGTCGTGTTTTCCTGACATTTTGTTATTTTTGTACTTTAGCTTGCCGAGAGGCTGAAAAGGATCAAAATGATCTAATTTTCAGGAAAAAGGAACTAAAAACAAAGTTTCAACATTCTGTTATCCGCATTTGGACAAAAATGAAGAACAGGAACACTGTTGAAACTAAACCTTTCTCCACAATTCATAAAAAAGAAAACTTGCCTGCGTTGCTGCTGCCAGACCTGGCTCTGAGGCTGTTTTCACACTACATCAGCACTTATAAACCCCATAGTGGGTTTTAAAGCAAACTGCAGCACCCACTCCTTCCTATGTGAAAGCTCTCAGACCCTAAAGCAGCCACGGGAATTTCTGATCACTGGATGTGATGATCCACATGTGACAATGACAGATGCCTTTTCTCCCAAAGAAAACGTCAACCACACTTAAACTTCCAGGCCAAGATATCAAAAAGTATGTTTGGCACAGACAACACTGAGCACAGCTAAATAAACATTATGCACACCACATGACAGTCATTTCCACTTGTAAAGGTGGATGAAATTATGAACAGTTCTAAATACAAACAGATTTAACCCCAAACCTTCAGGTGTCGCCTAGAAAACTGTAGATGAAGAGAAATCTATTTGTTTCACCATCAATACGAGCTCAAGTTTACATCCAAATCAACAGATATAGCTTCACCTGAACAAAATAAAAGTTTTAGGATGGTTGGAGCAGAGATCAGAACTACTTAAATCTGACAGAAAATCTGTAGGATGAACTGAAGAAGGCCAAATATTACCAAATCAAGGTGTGGGATATTGACTGACTTCCACTAAAGAAAAGCTAAAGCTGAAATTTAACTGAAAGTTGGTTCAGCACAGTAGCTTTAGGCTTGTACACTTACACAGTCAGGTTGTTTATATATATATATATATATATATATATATATATATAAAACAGGAGAAAATGTATGATTTAGCATAGTCTTGTTTTTTGGGAATTCAAAACTTATTGTTTTAAAATGGTTGTGTGAACTGTAATTTAATTTGTTAGTTATTTAAAAACTTGATCTCGAATACTTCTGAGGGTTAAATTTTCAAAAATAAAACTTTGTTTCAACAGAATCGGGTGGCATTGGCCAACTTTGAGCGATTTCTGGGGTTTTCTTTTTTATCACCATTCATTTTGTTCTGCTCACATGCTGCTGCTCAGCCGGGCTGCAGGGAAACCAGTTATATGAATGATTAATGAGTTCAAAGGAAGCGTTTCTATGTTTTCATCAATGCAAACTTGAATAGCATTTGCATAATCACAGAATATAGATTGTAGCAAAGAAGACATCCATATTTCACATGATTTTGCACAAACATTGTTTGTCACCGTGGTTCCCCGTAAAGATCTGTGGATTTGACACCTAAATCACACGCAGGATGAAACCTGAAGTTAAAAAATGTGCAGCAAAACATCATTTTGCATAAAATATGTCAGGAGATCAAAATTTAATGAGCTTTTAAAGTCTGTGTTTTATCCTCAGCTGTATCTGTATCAGTTCGCCTCCCTTGGATGCCCATCTTTCCTGTCCTTCGAGCAGCATCTGAACGGCTACCCATTTATTTGGCTGTAGCACCTTGCCGGCTGAAAAAAAAACACCAAATCGATCCTCTAGAGTTGGAGTTATGTGGGCACAGCAAGTATTGTTATTCCACCGGAAACTGGCTCCGGACGATGAGCTATAATGCCTAAAGGCGGCTCCTCTCCCGCCCGCAGCAGCATCTCAGGCAGAAATAAGATAAGTCGCAGATCAGCAATCCTGCCTCGTTTGCTTGGGGTTGTCATTTTCCAAGGCGTTGTTAGAAGTCGATGTAACCAAAAGGTTTTGTTTACCTCCATGCCCCATTAACTGTGCAGTCACAGGGATGGGGAGAGCTTTGTAATAACCTCTGTGTAACAACTGCCTCCATCTCCCTGTCTTATACTCATCAGGAACGTGTTTTTTTTTATCTCGGTTTCTCTTTCATCTAATTCTCCAACAACCCTTCAGTTTTTCTCTGTCTTCTGCTTTTCATCTCGAATCTTGGCTTACGTCTATTTCTGCTTCAATAAGTGAGTCTCACTGTCAGTTCATTACCATGAATGCTGACAAGCAGTACACATATACTGTGTAAATTATGAATGGAGCCTCAATAGCTGCACCCTTTGGATTTGAAGTGCCGTTTTGTCGCCTTCAGCTCGGCTTTCAGCTGTCGCCGTGTTTCTGGGGCCAAATATGCGGCCGTATCTGAGCAAAAGGGCGGACAGAGAGCATAGTCTTTAAAAAGCTCATTAAGCAAAAGCGGCTGTCTTTAAAACTTTACATCTATCGAGGTTAAAATGAGCAACAACGTTAGCAGTACACTAATCAGAATCTAGATAATGACAGCATAATGACTCACGATAAAAAAAAGAAGAGCAGGCTTAGGATTTCATTAGAGACGCTGCAAGGTTCACATTGGTTTCAGATTTGACAGCAAAAGATTCATCCGTCATTTCAAAAGTCTGCGATTCTAAGTAACTGTTAGATTTCCACAAGGAAAGACAATGAGTTAGCCTTACTTTTTCCCCAATACCACCTAACAGGTGGTTGTTCAGCATCCTCTACAGTTATGCATAAAATCTTCATGTTAGACTCTATATGCATTCTCGCCTAACATCTAAATTGGTTTTAATTGTTTACTTGAAGCCTAAATGCTTTAACTAGGGGTGATAGGAATTTAAAAGAGTGAAATAAGTTAAGCTTCAATTGAAATGTTGCTGTAATAATACCAATTTGCGCACAAAGATTGTATGTTTTCCTTGAGATTTGAGAGAATGGAGGTAAATATAACATTTGTCGGTGCTGGTACATAGAAACAACATGCATTCTTTTCACATTCTTTGCACATCAAAACTGCAGGACAGGCTGTGCACCAGCAGCAAGACACTTTCTGGCTATAATAAGAGGCGGTATTCACTTTATTGTCATACAAGAAAATTAAGTTGCTCATAAAATTGTTAAATATGAACCATAATTTCCATAATTCTACGCCAGCGTTCAGCACAGGCTCCTCTGTGGCTGAGTTGCTTGTAACAATGACAATGTAGAGGCAACATGTCTCCAAGGTAAATATGGAATGGAGTGTAATTTATATTTAAAAAATTCTCGTTATTCTTTCAACAATGACAATACAATTATTATTAATACACATGGAAAGTATGGAGCATGGATATTACTCCATTTGTGGTCTGAGAAGAATGAGAACAAACAGCTTACGTTGTAAAGACACTGCATTAGTAGCAAGACGTTTCAGCTTATTAAAAAAATATTTTTTAATTGACCCATTTAGTAATATTGCTTAGACATGTTTTCAACTATAGATGCTCACTGCCCACCAAGAAATGGATAATCCTTTTTTAGCTGTGATTTCTCAGTTTTGCAAAAATGTTTTATACTTTTGCTTGTTTGAGCATAAATTGTGACAAAATTGGTAATGACAAGATATTTACATACAGCATTTAGACCTCCATCAAACCTCTAAAGCATAGAAAAAGTCTGCAATTTTCGTGTTCGAAGAGTAAATTGAGGCATTTGGAAAAGTTGTCATGTTGGGTGGGCCCTTCAGGAAAAATATGTACTCAACGTAAAAACTATAAACTAACTCAATGCTCATGTTTTTTTTTTTTTTTTTGCTTTTGTGTTGGCAGGCGGAGTGGAGCTGGGCATCAATGCAAGCGGACAGAGACTTAGACACTGGTTCGAGTGTCTCAAAAACAAAGGGAAGAAAGTTGAATACTGGCACACGCTCACGCAGCAAGGTGCCCCAAGCAGCGACAAGCCGGACTAGATTACCCAAGACATTCTCGCAGACAAAGGCACACCCACAAGCACAGATGCGTTTGTCTCACTTGAACAACGGTTGACAAGAGTCCAACAGCAGCAGCAGCAGCAGCGACCTGAACAAAGAATAAAAGATGCAATAATAATCTCATCACAAATCTAAATTGTCATGTGTTGCCGCTAATTGAGGCACGACGTATTAGAATATACTCATACTAATCTCAGTGATGGTGACAAGGTGTAACATGAATCTATTTATTTTTCAAGGTAAACTAAATTGTGACGATGTCCTCATCGAAGTGTCGCCATGCCAAAACATTACGCTGAAAGTTGTGCGTAGACCTCACCTCATTGTGGAAGTCGAACATTTCCATCCAAATTTACACTGAACAGACACATCCGAGGCTCATTCGGTTAAAGTGCCCAGCTATTTGTACACCCTTGTGACTTCTAATGTGGTACATAGTGACAGGAGTTTCAGGATGTTGTTGAAACGTCTCCAACTTAAAGTAGTCGTCGCGATCTGATGCAAAATAAGACACCGTATTATTATACTGTAAAGCACAAAGATGATCCATTCGGTGGATTCGTACCTTTACCTTTTCTGTGTTATGTCTTTTCGTTATTTGTCTGTGGCAGTGGTGGTCTATCACCTATGTGTCAGGCAGTAATGTGTCAGCATTATATGTGTGTGTGTTTGCGTGTGTGTGTGCGTGTATGTATGCGTGTGTGTGTGTTTGCGTGTGTGTGTGCGTGTATGTATGCGTGTGTGTGTGGGAGTTTTGACAATACGAGTGCCTACATTTTCTGTATGTGCAACATGTGTCTGTCTGTATTCTCCTCACGCCCCATTCAAAATGTTTCTATTCGACTTCAGGTGCACCGAGGTGTGAAGAAATACTGACGAAAAGGCAAAAACGGTTTATTCAGCGGAGAAATTATCTGTAACCACCTCAGGCCACAGCGTTGTGGCTGCAGGATAGTGACAAAAAACTGTCAGCGGCGTGAGCCTGAGAAAGAAAACACGAAATCTTTTTTTCTTTTTTTTTTTGTCTTCCCACTTTTGTTAATGAGAAGCAGACATCTCATTTTGCTTTTGGATGTGTTGCTTGCTACAGAAGTACTGAAGCAAATTTCAGCCAGATTCAAGATAATTCACCGTATTGCAGTGACTCTGGTTCTGCTCTAACAAAACACAATGGTGACGCAACATTTTCTTTAAGCGGGGAAATGTTACCATTTTTCATTGATAAAAACAGTTATCAGACTGTGCTGTTTGGTTTCTTTTGACCAAACCCAAAAATATCTTTTAATCCACTGCTGCATGCTTTCCTGCTATAGACATTTGCCTGAATCTTTGAATCCTAGATGCATTGATCCTGTGGGTAAGATCGATAGTGATATCCTTGTCTGTCAAACTTCGTTATTTACTGAGCATCTCTGTGCAGTTTACAGGCTAACAGAACAAAGTTCCCTCTTATGATTTAACCTCAATTACAAATGGGTCAGGTATTGCTATCAATCAACCTTTTAAATGCTTTATAAACACAAAGTTTTTCCGTGATACCACTTCCAAGGTTTAAAATCTACTCAGCTGGCTTACAGAAGGCTGCTGGTACAAAAAGTCCAGTTCAGCTGGAGATACAGCATGTCAGGTCAAGGTGGCACTGCTGAAAATACAGCTAGCAAGCTATTAGCTGATTAGCTAGAGTTTTAAAAACTTGTTTTCCAACGATACAATTCTATTTTTTTTTTAATCTTTGCATCACAGCTTTTATATAGTGAAATTGTGGAAATTGTGGCACTCAATCTGTATTACTGTCAACAAACTTAGACCTTGTCACACTAACCTGTGTATTTAGCAAAAACTTAACATATTTTTTTTCAAAAGAACAGAGATTTTTGTCAAAGACTAATTTTTAGAAACACTTTAAAAAAAAAAACTATGCTTTGAGGACATAAGAAAGACATTTTCATCCTGGCGCATAACTAAACAGAAGCTACAATTGTTCTTGGAGAATCTTTTACCCTTACACTGATTTAGTAATCCTCAGGATCCTTTTTTTTAAATTTATATTTCAATAATGTCTGCATTATTTGAACTTGCTGATGTGGCACATGTAATACAACACTTTTTAATTAGAATGACATATCAATTTTTTCTTATTTATTACAAAATAACCAGAGCGGTGTTGCTGAAGCCTCACATCCAGATTTCTGACAAGCTGCAAAGCTTTTCACACGACCATCTCTACACGCATGGTCTATGGCTGTCTAAAAATAAATCTACATTTTGTTTCTGTACACAATTGTCCCTTGATTGTCTTAATACTGACCAGGATATCGAATGCCCACCTTCACTTCTGTCATGTAATCTTTGGTCATACAAAAGAACACAGTCGGTCGGTCGCCTCGGGAAGATTGCTAACTGATAATCGATCCAGCTGCTCATATCCTGTCATGTCTTTCAACAACCTTGGGATCCTTCAGTGTTTTTGTTGTGTTCAACCTTAAAAAAAAAAAAAAGGGCTTGGGTATTATGAAGATTTAGGAGGCTTAACCAAATATTCAATTACGTCTTTTAATAACTTTAGGAACTGGATTAGGCAAATCTGGGCGGGTTTGTTGTGTATTTTCTCTATGCACATTTAACGTCTCGGCACGTCAGCAGTGAGATAATCAACCCAAACAGTAAGCTCATGTTATTTCTGGAAATACTCTGCACTTTGTTTACTCTGAGGCTGGATAATGGAGATCAAATGGAGTTCACGTTTCTGGCCGGATTGTTGCTTATTTTTGTGCATCTCTGGCTCTGTTGTTTACAGTCGCAGTATTTTCAGGCTCTTGTCTATTGACCCCTGCTTTGCTTGCGTAATCATTTATCTGCAATACAGCTGCATGTTTAGCAATTGCCATCAGCTTGCATAATAGAGTGCGACTCTGACTGATCTCTCTGAATACTGATGTGTTTACAGTCTGTGCCATCCATGCGGTGTGTGTGTGTGTTTGTTTGTGAATAAAATTATTCAGGGTAATTTTTGCTCAGTTGCTGTACTCAACAAAGCGAGCTTTTGCTTTTAAGAAATCCTTTACTGTCACAGACTTTAACACTTGTCTTCCTTGAATTGAAAACAGTGGCGATTATGCAGGAGGGCTGACGCGGGAATGCGATGTGGAGTCCCTGTGTATTTATTGTCATTGTCAATCCCACAGTATGGCTGCCATCCTGTGTTGGTTTTGTGTAACTACTTCGCAAAATAAACTGAAACTGTTTCAGTGGTCTTTTGTCCTGCTTTGAGTGTCACCTTGGCCTTTTATTCAACCGGGTAAAGGGACACTTCAAAATTTCAAAGTGGGTTTTTGCTAAAAAGGTCTTAATTAACTATCTTCCCTTCGGTAAGATTTCTTCCTGTCTTAGATTAGTATAACTGTTCCAAGACGGTGAGTTAGTAGTAAAAACCAAAACAGGTATGTCGTGACTCTTTTAGGACTGGTTAAACCATCATTTCGAAACGACTTCATGTTTTATTTTACTAAAAGCTTAGTTGATCAGAAGACAGAAAAAATGTGCTTGTCAAAACTCGACTAAAAGTGAAATAGAGTAGCTAAATTGTAACTTAAGCTACGTTACAATGTGCTGTCCAAATTACCCTGATCTGCAGGAATCTCAGTGTTTTTAGTTAGGGTAACTCTGGATTAGCTGATCCTGGAAGCTAAAGCTAACATCTAGCAAACAGATGCTGTTAAACATCTTTCATCGTATCCCCAATCCCTAAAACATTGTGCTGATATGCTCTACTATGAACCTTCGAAGTAAACGATGGTGATTGACAAAACCCATGACTATAAGTGTCTGGTGTGAATTATCCCTATAACAATACAAGTCAGACAGTAATTATGTGTATTTTCATTTATTTGTCATAAGTGTACCACATAAACATTAACCATACTTCTTAAAAGGTACCGCTTACTACATCAAGTTTCAGAAATAAACTGATGCTATCTTGCATGGTTTACTCTTCGACAAGCAGACTCCATTAATCATTTGCTTTCTGCTCATGTGCCTCTCTCCATTTTTCTTCTTATGGCTCCAACATTCGGCCAATAAAGAGTGGCACGTCGGCCTGGTCGCTCCACAGCAGCAAGACGAACGGCCGCAGAGCGCTGAAGGTGGGGAAGGAGCGAGAGAACGACAAGCTGGTGACAGCTCCAGCCTCAACTCCTCGTTCGGTCAGGGCGAGGAAGGCTTTGTGCTTGGCATCATCCAAAACCAGATCGTTGTTTGAGGACAGGCCGCACAGGCTGGGCCCCTCAAAAAGTGATGACAGGCCTGGTTAGAGGGATGAAAGTGAGATCAAAGAGCAGACGAAGCAACATATTTCACAAGCAGCGTCATCATGGCGCTGATTAAGGTAGGCTAAAAGCGCTGGTGCGTGAGTAACATCTGAATATGGAGAGCAGCAAACCTAATTTCTTGAGGAGCATTTTCATGTTTGGCTCCACATCCAGCTTGACTTGAGGCAGAGTGACCTCCAAGTTCTGGGGAGGGATCGCCTTTACAAGCTCAATCATTTGACGCACGTTTCCGTCCGTCATCCTGTCCTCCATCTGCTGCAGGTCCGACAGTTTGTTGCCAAATGGCAGCAGGATGTAGAGACTGTTGTCACCCGTGAGAGCAAACCTCCCAACCTATGGACAAACAAAATGTGTTAAGTCCTCTCTAGAATTACAACAACAACGTCAGAAAAGACACTAAAGGTTCAGCTGCACACCACAAATAACAGGTGAGTTAATCAGGAGGTGACCATCATCAGCCACGTGATATAATCCAAACCCAGGAGATATCTAGATTCACAAGGAATGTCAGACTTACTTTCCTGGCCCATTTAAACAATTCCAACCACACTGAGATCACTAGACATCTCTATGCAGACGTCTTTTAACTCTTTCCTTTCAAACACATCCCATGCTCTTCAGTGGAAGACAGAATCATCTTTATTTGTTGCTCTTTTTTTTTTTTTTGGAATAGCTACAAGAGGACTTTCAAAATTTGCCAAGACAGTGAGAAATGTTAACCTGTTTTTTTCTTCTTCTGTATTTCTTTCTCATTTTTGTCAAAGGTTTCACATCATAAGTCAAATTCGAACATCAGACGAGGTCGTTTTGAAATGATAATTTAATTTATCAAAGGAACAAGCTATCTAAAGCCAAAACTTGAGGGCTCTCTAATAACTGCATATGCCACCCCTGGCAGCAACAACTGTCATTTAGTATTTGCAAAAACTGACAATCAGTTGTTTTTCTTTTACATAGAGTAGAGATACTCCAGCCCACCCATCTTTGCAATTGCTTTTATTCAGCCACGTTGGAGGATTTAAATTGGACTTTGATCAGGCCACTCTAAAACCTCTTAGATTTTGTTTTAAGCCATTCAGAAGCAGTCATCTTAGTGCTCTTTTGAAAAATAATACTGCTACATGATCCAAATGCACTTAATCTTAAGATCTCACATTTATCAGTGGAAATTCTTCATCATGATTTTCTCATCAATGGCAGGATGTATGGTTCCATTGAGACATACAATTTGTCCAGAAGCAAAACAGTGCTAGACCATCATACTATCACTACCATGTTTGACTATAGTTATGATGTTCTTTTTCTGAAAGTCTATGTCAGGACAAGACCCACACATTTCAAAATGCATCACTTTTGGTAAGCAGTAAGTTCAACACTGTTCATGTTTTCTCCATTTGTGGATAATTGCTCTCACTGTGGATTGTAGAGTCACATAGAATTGGGTTGGCTTAGATAGTTTATTTCTCTTATTAAACACAGTCCAAATTTGGAAACTGCATTTTAAGTTTTACTCTGGTAATCTTTGATATTTAATTAATTTATGAATCTCAACCAACTAAGTATGACAAACGTCAATGCCTTCATTGACCTTTGTCAATTTTGTGACAATAAAGCAAAGAAACCTGCAAATAATTAATAATTTATTATTGTCTATTTTACAATGATCTATTGGAGATAAAGATAGTTATGGAAACTAGAACATTTCTGAAGAAATGTAAACGGGCCTGCCAAAATATTCTTGGCTGTTGGAACCCAGCATTCTGATGCTAAAAATTAGCATCAATGCTAAAGTAAGCTACAATGTATTCAATGTGAAGAGTCACAACCATGTTGAGTAAAATGAACCTACTCCATTCAGAATATTAAAATTAGTGTATCAGCTTAAATGAGCCAAAATGCTAATGTTAGCCTAAATGCTATCAGTGGCATGTGGGCTATAACTAGCATGTTGTCTTACACTGACTTCCTCCATTCAGACTTTATTAGCATGGCTAATAAATAAACAAAATAGCTAAAAATCTTATTTTAGAGAAAAAGCTACTGCTAATGTGGGCAGTAGCTACATTAGCAATATTTGTGCTAATTTTAATCTACTGCCTTCTGATTCTTACTTTTGCAAAATTAAAAATCAGATGTTTAATTCGTGGCACTTGGTTACCAGAACATGCGCTCATCTCTTAGCAACAGATTAATAACAAATATTGTTATTGTTCAAAAGCATAAGATTTCTTCTACTGTTTTGAAATACTACTTATGTTGCATAGCTACTTAACAAGAATTATGCACTTGGTGAATTTTTCAGAAATTGTATTTTTTTATTGTCATTGGTGATGAATATACTGTTATATAATATATATATATATATACTATCATATACACTAATATATACTATAATATAGTATAAATATACTATACTATCTCTGTAGTTCCCTACATCTCTGCCCTCCTCGCTGTTCTGTTTCTATGGTAATTAATCCTCTCTGAAAACTGTTGTGTGAGTGAGACACAATAATTCTATCTCTGTTTTGACTCCAACTGACATAAAACAGTGTAGGTTAGAATTTGTTTTAATTTGAATTTGGCTCGTTTTTTTTCCCACTAATTATGTCGCCATGGTTACTTGAAATGCCAACAGAAGCAATGGCCCTCATGCCTAGATCCAGCCGCATGTCTTGATATTGTGGGGGGTGCACACAGTGCTACGAGCCACATTAATGGTGAAAGGAAGCGACAGTTATTTTGAGGTGAAGAGCAAAGGTGCCTTCCATGCATTGCATGGAGGCATTGAAATGCCTTGCCTGAAATGCCTTGCCAACGCATTTCAATGTTCTGCTATGGTTTGCTATGGCAGGCTCCGAATATGTGACAGTGTGAACAGTCACATATTCGGAGGAGGATAATCAGGACTAAAGGAAAAGCTTTAGGATGACCTAGATCTTCTTTTGTCTCAGAGCAAAATTAAATATAGTTCAAGATGGAAAGATATCAGCCAGTGCCAACAACTTTAAGAACTGAGAAAACAACTCCACATTGGAGTAGCAACTGTCATCATAGTACACAACTGAAACAGTAAGTTGGCCACCAGATGGCATTAATGTCAAGACTTAAAACTTCCACCACAAAGTCTATTTTTTTTTCTCTTTCTCCCAGTTTTATTAATCTTTAGTGTTGGTGTTTTCCAAATTTTGACTGTGGGACAAGAATATTTTAAAAGTCATTCTGCAAATACATTCATCGTCTTCCCCTTATCCAACATTAAACAGCAGGGTTACCAGGTCCAGGATGACATTATTTTCCACTAGTGACACTTCCTAGCTCATTCTGGGCATCCTAAAGTGAATCAAATACTAAACTAAGTACAACTATTGTTAATACATTCCATCTATGACTAAAATAATAGCTGACAGATAAAAAAAAAAAAAAAGTGACAGCTGCAGTAGCAGTAATATGTTGTCACTGCAGAACTGGAAAAAATCCAGTTCAGTTTTGGAGATTCTCTGATTTAGTCATCTTTCAAGAATCGTAGCAGATGTTATGCTTTACACTGAAAAAAAAAGTAACGCATGCCAAGTTGGGATGTTTTCATCGTGGATGAGTGTGTTTTTTCTGGTTATTTGAAACTACTCCACTTATACAAAATCATATAGCTGGTTATTCTAAAGTTATGGTTCTGTATATACTTTGTGCTCCAACGTCAGTTGTTGGGACCAGCTCTTAACCCTGCAACCAAGAATCAGATCAAGCAAGTACACAGAAATAAAGTGAGTGGTTGAAGTTGGCCGGTTCTTACCTGTGCCTTTAGGTCAGGAGCATAAGTCATAGTTGCCATGTATTTCGAATTATAGATGAGTGGCACCCTTACCATATCCCCACTGAATTTCACGAACAATCCTTTCTTTGGCTTGTCATTAAATTTAAACTTCCACTGACCTGCAACACGTGAACACACAGACGATAACCAAGTGCTCAAATCTGCACAGTCTTTGGTACACAGAGATGGACATTTACTGACCACTGAATGACACGGCATTGAGGAGGATCAGCTGAGTGTTTGGTGAGAAATCATTGATTATATTTGTAATCTTGTTGTTGGTCTTGTTTGCCACCCAGGCGTTAATCATTCTCATGTTTTCCTCACTGGACTCCAGCAGTTTTGTAGGTTCTGCCCCATAGTACTCAAAAGACTGGCTAAGGAAGGACTCACTCAGATTCATTTCTGAGAAAAGGGGGAGAAAAACAAAACAGAATGACCTGTAAAGTGTTTTCTGTGATGGACCAACACAAATGAGCGGAGAAAAAAAAAATCTGTTTTTGCATTGAATACTGCTGACACAGTACGTGAGTTATAGTAAATCTGGGATCCCATCTTCAAGGACTGCCCCATCTTCTCTTTCTGCTTCTTCATCTGGGAGTGAACACAGTTGAAGTCATGAGGCACACATAACGCTCTCTTCAGAGCTGCGTGGGTATTGCCTGTTGCACCTGTGGGTAAAAAAAAATAATAATAATAAAGTTATCCTTGTCAAAGTAGCATGGAGAGTTACATAAAATGTCTGGCATTTAAATTCAAAAAGTTGAAAGTACCATGACTGTTAAGGATTAGGAATGATTTTGTAGAAGTGATTTGGCTACTAATGTTTGTAAGACTAGAAAGTATATAGGATGGATGGATGGATGGATGGATGGATGGATGGATGGATGGATGGATGGATGGATGGATGGATGGATGGATGGATGGATGGAACTTTCAGAAAATGAAATAGGGAAGGATGAATCAGTAGATATACAACATCTGAAAAAGGACTCTGACTATTACTGACTGAACTAAAAAAGCAATCTGAATAAAAAAGTGGCGAGACATTACGTCCGAGACTGTTTTTTAAAGCGTCATAGTCAAAAAAGATTCCTGATGTATTTGTTACCTAACAACAGGTGAGAGAGTATGGCGCTGATGCTGACTGGAGAGAAGAGTAGGTTGCTCAAAGGCTCTTCTCGTTTCAGGTGGGAATAGAGCTTCATTGCAAATTCTGTCATAGATTCTTGCAGTGTGGGTTGGGCTGTTCGGCTGTTCTCGTCCTGGCAGGGCTCCAGCTCTTCGATTAGGTCTTTGCATGAAGATTTGGGAAGAGCTGGAACAACGTTTAAGCATACAGTATGGATAATGAAATATCAATTCAGATGCTGTGAGAAAAAACATTTTTATATGAACAAAAATGTCCTTGTCATGCAGGGAAAGTTTAGCAGAGATATTTATCAAAAAATACCTTTAACTTCAAGTTGTAAAGAGTTCAGCCTTTTCCCTTCAGCAGACTCACAGATGTAAACCCCAGCATCCCACATGTTAATTTTTTTGATCATGATGGTCTGATCTTGATCATCTGGTAAAACCAGCTCAATTTTTGCATCTCCTGAGTCGTCCTCTTCTGTGTTTAGTCTTGTTTTTTTACCAACACCGGTTTCTTTGAACCAGTGTGCATTAGAGATGTTACCATCTTCGCTGGAAGATGGTAAGTAACATGGGAGGTATGCAGCCGAGTCCTCAGTCACCTTAACAGTGGTGTGAAAAGACTCTGAAGATGAAAGACAGAAAGACACAAACTCATCAGCTTTTTCAGGTCCCATATATTCATCACCTGCACGTTTTGTTTTGCCTTTTTAAACGGGTCAAATCATCAAGCAAATTTTTAAATAAGAATCTGGCGGTTCTCAAATGACGATTTAATATGTAAAGAAAAAAAAATCAACTCAAACCAACGGGGCCCTGCAAGAAAAAGGATTTGTTCTCGTTAAATTATGAGCTAGCTGTGATCAACCACAGTTTTTTCGAATGGTAAATTAATTTTCACTAGCCACACACTCTCAAAACGGCAAATGGTCTGTACTTGTATAATGTTTTATCAAAGTGCTTCACACTACTTTGTATGTTACACAATAACTTGTGCAACCAATAGCCTTGTTAAAAACAAGTTTTATACTCAAATTGGATTTCTTTTTTATGTTCAGTGCGAGATCACACTGCAGTCTTAAGAGATAAATCCTCCCTCTTTATCTTTGGTAAAAGACTTCTCACCAACTGTGAGGTTGTACGTAGTCGTCGCCTCTCCTTGTTCCCACACTGCTACGCACACATACTCGCCCTCGCTGGCAGCAGATACAGAAGATATAGAGACGTAAAAACCATTCTTCACATGTTTTGCTGAGCCAGGTGACAGGGCAGTGTCACTAATGTTTTGTCCTGTAATTACACACACACACACACACACATACACAGATAAAACATAGAGCAGATAGTGTATGAGTATAAAGTAATGAATATTTCAGTGACCGTGGAAATCAGACATAATAACAGCACCGTTAAATGTCCAGGTAATTTTTGCGTCAGGTACGTCACTTTCTGATGTGTAACAGGGCAGCTCCACCATGGAGCCTTGAGAAGTCTGGATACGCATGCATGGGGCAGGCTGAAGCAAAGGAACGAAGGATCAAATTGTGCAAATAAAAGAAAAATCATTTATGATTTCAAGGACTGACACCCAACTCCATGGCCTTGCTGAAGTATTCAGACCCCATTAGAAATCTGTAATATAATATTGACTTATAATGTAATACCCTAAAAAATAAAATGATAATTTTAGTCATTTCAAATGTAAAAAAGTCTACAAATTAAAACTGGGAAATAATGTTATGTTACATTATTAGCATGGCACTTAAAAAAAAAATCCCAGTAATTATTCATTGATAACAATAATATGAAACATAATTATTACTGCATTTTTTTTATTTTATTTTTCGCAATCCTATGTGTTTTTCTGCTTTATGTTTTTTTTTGTTTTGTTTTTTTTTGCTGTTCAGACTAGCACAGTTTCTCATATTTGTTCATCAAGAATGTGGACTGTGCAGCATTCTGACTCTCATTACGTACGCTAGTTAATGAGGTGAGACCTAAATAAGTTTTTTGTCCTATTTGCAAGACCCTGTGTTGTGTTGTAGTAATGACACTGCACACTATTTTGAACACAATGTCAGCATAATGAAACATGGTGGTGGCAAAATTATATTATGGGATTTACTTGGTACCCAGACTACACCTGTTTGAGATTTTAAAATACTCTAGTGTGGGATAGATGTGATATTGTAATGTGACCTTATGTAAAACAGTTAGGGGTATGAGTAATTTAGCAAATTTCTGTCATATTCACAGTGAAAGGATCAAATATCTATAGTTTTACCTCAAATGTGAGCCACAACAAGAGGCAAACTATGGCCTGGTGCTTCATCTGCAAAGAGAATTAGATTAGAAGTCAGTGATTTCAAAATTGCCATGGCACTAAGCCTGGAAAAAGATCAATATGTGTTGCAACCAGCAAAGCACTGAAAACCTTCACAAATAAAATGTTTTTAAAACTTATCTTGCCCAAACATTGTTTTGTAATTATAGCAGAGTCTAATCAACACGGAAGTTTAATTAACAAAAACGTTTAAATGTCCAGGTAATTTTTGCAGCAGGCATGTCACTTTTGCACAAAAAACATATGGTTTTAATCGCATAATTTCTATTCATTGACCAGAGAAAAACGTAGAAAAAAGGGAGAAAACTCACGGCTTCTGTTTCTCCAAATGTCCAGATGCAGGAACAGCACAGATTTTTATCAGCACTGCCTTTTTGTGAGCTCGCCGTTCGTTTCCTTATCCACCTCTGATTTTTCTGCTCCTCTGAACTGCAGTTGACAATAGTTTGTCTTTGTTGGTTTAGAGATGTCTGTTTGCATACCGCAAGCCATCTGACTTTCTGGAAATCACATGATTTCACTTGTTGGCAACAGATATTAAGCAGATTTTTTTTTAATTCCTGCCTGTATTTTAGCTTTATTGTAGTTAGTTTAGTCTTGCAGAGATACAGTGGATAAAGTGAGAATTGAATATGTCAATGTTATTTTCATTAAATATATTTGTATCGTCAATGAAATGGAACTCATTCCAGATGTTGGCAACAACATCGTCATACACAAACACACACGCACACACACACACCCACGCGCACACAAAACAAATGTTTCAAAAATTAAGTTTTGTGTAATGGAGTGCAATGTTACAGAAAATAAACATTGAGTAGACAGACGATTGTGTGCAAAAAGCCATAGGAAGCTAAGAAGTCAGGTAAAGTTTGTCAGTATTTAGAAGACATTTGAGCTGCTATGTGCAAATCAATATCAGCTGGTTTAATATTAAATGATGGCCTATAAAATCCCTTCTCATTAGCAAAGTATTACACAGAGTTTTCAGAGATATCAGAGCAGAGAGGAAAGAATAAAAAATGCAATCTATACTTTTAATGTTTTTATTTGTTGGCTTCTGTTAGTTTGAAATCTGCGTCAAACTCCTTTCAGGCCTAAAAAATGGCCAAGGCAGCAAAACAATGCCCAACAAAAATGCAGGAACCAGACAGGATTCAAAAATTGCAGGGCTCTGAATCGTTTTATAAAAATTCCCCTCTCACCCTCCGTGGGTGGTCTCTTTCATCCTCTGAGCTCGGGTCCTCTACCAGAGGCCTGGGAGCTTGAGGGTTCTGCGCAGCATCTTGGCTGTGCCTAGAACTGCACATTTCTGGACTGAGATGTCTGATGTTGTTCCTGGGATCTGTTTTAGCCAGGAACAACATCAGACATCTCAGTCCAGAAATGTGCAGTTCTAGGCACAGCCAAGATACTGCACAGAACCCTCAAGCACCCAGGCCTCTGGTAGAGGACCCGAGCTCAGAGGATGAAAGAGACCACCCACGGAGGGTGAGAGGGGAATTTTTTTTTTTTTTTATGCGCATGTCACAGCAAGACATGAGTTCTACCTTTCTCAACCATTAGCAGGAGAGTTTCCTCCTGATCTGAGCCACCCAGCTTTTTCAATCATTAGCTCATAGCATTTACATTTCCAGATAGAAAATACACATGTGTACTCAACTATGTTTCCAGAAAAAATATTTACATAATCACAATTAACTTGAACAACTTTAAAACTAAAACTAGAACACAATCTGGGCCCAAACAAAGTCCAAAACATCTCCCCTCCCCTCCCTCTCAAACAGTGTGGATTTTCCCAGTGAGGCTGATTGAAAAAGCCAGGTCCTTGTCAGCACTGCTCATGGGCGCGCTTCCATGGCAGCAGATGACCAGGTGACCTCAGAGAGAAGGAGAGAATGATTAGAACAAAATCTTAAATCAGGTTTAAACTTTCTCCCAAGCAAAAACAATACATTTACCAGTTAAATTAGTTAGAATATAGAAAGTACAAAACACATCACCTGTTAGTGAGGGGGTAAGTCCCTCACAACTTCACAGATACGTACCAATTTGTCTTGGTCAGTAAGATAAAAATCCAAATTAAATCTGGGGCAGCCAGCAGTACGAGAGCTGGTGGCCCTGATGCAGCCTAGTGGGGTTCGATTCCTTTTCTTCTTTTCTTTTCTATTCTGCTACCACAAAATGTAATAAAAAAAAACACACAAAAGGTTAAAAGTTGAATTTAAAAGATGAATACTTTCGCATCCGACTTTTTCTTGGTTCCACAGTTTCCTCCCACAAAAAAAAAGTGGTGAGTTGATCTGTGATTACTGATTGGAGTTTCACATATCTCCTTAATGGTATTACATCTTTTCCTGAGTGAAACTGACTCTTGCCAATTGATTGCCGGGACTGACTCCACATACATCCTCAGCTCTAATAAAAGGTTAAGTACATACAAAAAATAGATAGTTAGATAGAAGTAGGCAACAAGTTTACAAATAGTTTAAATATATCTTTTTTAGTAGTTCAACTAACACAACCACCTCTTACCTACGTTTATTTTCTTTCAGATATTCATCAGTACACAACTAGCAAATGTAAAATCTACTTTCTTAATCCACTAAGATTCATGCCTCCATGCTGATACTTTATGTAAGACAGTGGGTGGAAAAAGTAATCAGAAATGCAGCAAACAAGCTGCAATTAGATACCAATCACAGTATCGGCCGTGATTGGTGATTGCTATAAATTATGCATAAACCTAATTTCCACCTTTTCACTTACCTCAAAAAACCTCCTTATAAAATCTGAAATTCTTCCTGTCTATCTCTAATTATGAGCAACATACTTTAAAGGTTTGTAATAACTTTACATTATAACAAGTTGAAATATGTAGCTGTTGTTTTGTTCACAGTATGAACCACAACAGGTCAAATAAATAAAGTTTCACATATAATATTTGCTGTTTTTTTTCTTGTTATTGTTGTTGTTGGGTTGTTGTTGTTTTTTTGTTTGTTTGTTTTGTTTTTTTTACAAATCAGTATTTGGAGAAATTACAGTTTTCAAATGTTTCTTTCAAAGGTATCCAAATTTTTCAAACTCTCAATGATGACAAATGGTAACATTTCCCCATGTCTATGTTTTTACTTTAATGTCTAATGTGAGTATAATTTTACTTTTTCTGAAATGCTGGGTAAGTCACAGGATGCATATTTTCCGAGTTCCAGATTTTTCTTATTAGTGCCCAGAATAATTTCCGAAATGTCTTCGGTATATTTGGCATATGTGAGGTGAATATTTGTGTTGTTTTTGATTTGCAGTGATCCTTGCATTTGAACTCTCTCATGGTATTTTTTGTGACCTGGACACCTTTTGTGTCATAGTACACCTGTAGGAATGTTGGTATGGCCAACTCCTCTGGTAAAGATAAATAATTTGTCAGTTTGTAAATAATGGCTCTCAAGTTTACAGAAATACCAAAATTTAGTTCCCATTTGTTCCCGGTTTTAGTGTGATGTTAGTTTTTTTTTTTTTTTTTTTTTTTTTGGGGGGGGGGGGGTTCTTACTATTGACTGATTTTCAGTCAGTCAGTTCAGTCTATAATCAGGAAATGGTATGGCAGAATTAAACTTGATTTGGATATATTTAGCTGTTTTAATGAACAAATGCGTTGTTTGAAGGCTGCTTTTTCTAACTCCTCATGCTTGATATTAAAAGTGTTTGATGATCCCAAAAAAATACGTGTGACAACAAAAGCAAACATTAAAAATGAATATTTTTTTCACGGTAGAGCTCTTGATGAGATTGATTCTGATGTCTGATTAGAGTGGTGGTAATAGATCTCTTTATTGTGCATCGATTAATTTCGCAGTTTTTCTTATTTTCTTTTTTTAACTTCTCATAGTTCGCAGTGACATATATCCGTGGAATATTTTGTTTTTTACGTTTACAACGTAAAAATGAAACAAGCTTACGGCTTGTACAACAATAACCAGTTAAAATTATTAGGTGAAAAACATCTGGTTATCGACGTTTCGGGTCTGTGGATCGACAGACGATTAAGCGGCCTGGCGGTTTTGCTGCTTGGGCGGAATCAGTCGTGTCCAATCGAGGGCCGAGCGTTAAAAAACGAGTTCCAAAACTTTTGAAGAAGCTCCTTAATTGTCCAAGACAACTGAGCAAAGATTCCTTTTAAATACATCAAAAAACAAGTTTCATTCGGGTTCTCATTAGATTGTAACAGTATGTAACGCTTCTTCAAACGACTTTAAGTGAAGTTTTTTCCTCCCTGGAGAGAAGATTTTCCAACGACAGTAAGTTTTGCTGTGGTCATCTGATCGGCGAGCGGAAAGAGGACAAACAATGGCAGAAACAGACCTCCCCGAGTTAGCGTTGGACGAGGGAATCGTAGGACATATCTGCTCAATTATATCGACAAAACGAGTCAGGCGTCCATTTTTTTGTGGTTGTATTTATTGTTTTCATGACGTAGGATGTGGATGTGTTTATATAATGAAGCTACACGTATTACTGTTGCGCTAAGGCGTTTGCATTACATGGTTAACGCGAAGAAAAAAACAGATGTTCAGGCACTTGTGTGTTGGAAAACCGGTGGTATGAGAGTGATTTCTGTCCCTGATTCTGCAGTGAGCATCAGATCCCAGCAGCTCAGGGACTGAGAGCATGGCAGCGCAGTTCACCATAGATGATGCCTTCGTGTTGGATGGAGATGAGGAGGAGGCTGTGACTGATGGAGACCCGGAGGGCTGGAAGAATAGAGACAAGGACAGAGACGGAGAGATGACGTTTGGGCCCCTGTCTTTCTCCAAACCGCAGACCCACCCTTCAGCCACAGGCACAAGCTCACCTGATCACAGCAACCTGAAGTATCAGGTATGAAAACAAAACACCATCCACCTTCATCCCTTTGTATTATTGCACTGCTTATTCCCTTATGTCTGCTGATTCCCATAGAATCTGGAAAATGAAGATGCACTGGGCAACAATGGCAACTCTTCCTTCAATAACTTCTTCAAAATCAGGTAGGGCCGATGGTGGGGGAGTTTCTGTAATATCTTATAAAGTTTTCTACAAATCAGGTCCTTAAAGTACTTTCACAGAGCTTTCATCCTTTTCCAGCTCTGGAAATCACGGACAGTTACTTAGGAAAGTATGATTGAGCTTTTACTCAAAACAATCAAATATACTCATTTCTACAGGTTAAGTACTTCTTAAATTGATTTATGTTTAACTTACACCAATTTTCTCTCAACTGCCAAACCTGAATTTTTGGCTTTTTTTTTTTTTTTTCAGGGTTCTATGAAATCCACTGAAATCGTTAAGATATTCCTTTTTGCCCCAAAATATACATTAGGAATGAAGTAGTGCCTATTCCCAGCGCTCACTGGGCAATAGGTGGGGTACTGTACACCCTGGACTGGCTGTCAGTCTATCAGCAGATGAGTCATTCACAAATTTTAAAACAATTACCTAATTGGCTACTTTTTGGGCATCTAGATGTTCTTACATTAGATTTTTTTTATCGAGTATTAAAGGCTAAGTCAGGTGTAGGAATCAAACAAAGCACTGTGACATTTCATTTTTTCACTTTTACAGGAAGTAGTCAAATTCTGCTTGCCTGAGTCTGTATTTACCATGTAATAAATCATTCTATAGTTGACAAACCTAAGCGCTAGAGATTTTAAAGTAAAACTGACTTAACTAGACAATAACAGTGAATATGTGTTGTTTAGAATACTGCTGGATCAGAATATATTGACATTTGAGTCTTACTCAGTATAAAACTTCGAAGTGAAACATATATAGGAGCACCGTCTACAATTGTGACAAATACTTAAATATATATTCTGTAAAATACTTTTTAAAGAAATCCTCTTTAAAAAGTATAAATTGCCTGAAGATTTTTTTTATTATTTCTTGATGAATTGAAGATTAAATAGTCTTAAATGTTACATATTTATAGAAAAGTATAACAGCCATCACTGTAAACACATTGAAATCCTACAGGATAATTAAAACCCCATTTAAAAAGAATTGACATCATTCTCCTTTACTCTGTTTCAAGACAAATTCTAACTCTTCAGCCTGTTCTTTTGCACAACAAAAAATTCAGTGTGCATAAGTGTACAGCATATTTCTTTTTACCTGCAGTCTCGGTTCAAAATCTCGGTTCTGTCCAACTTAACATTTCAGAGGGCAAAGCTTTGATTTTCTGTGTTCTGAACGTATTTCATCCCGTCTCTCCGAAGTGACCCGGCGACTCTGTCGTACTGCAGCTCTCAGTGGTCCTTCAGCACCCTGAGCTCAGTCACGCAGCTCTCGGCCCACTGCTGCGGGTAAGTTTGGTCCTCAACCGCCTGCCTTCACCCAGAGAAACACAAACAAACAGAGATAATAGAGAGGCATGTTTCTCAGGTGGGTTTCCCATCCGCTGGTGAAGAAAAACAGAAGAGTTGTCCTTGCTTCATTCCTCCTCCTCATTACTGGAGTTGGTGAGTTTTAAGCAAATAATGGGTTGGTTTTACTCATTAAAGTTAAAATATGCAATTGTTAGTTTGTGCAGGGCTTTGTAAACCTTAAAATGTCTTCAGTGTGTCAAAACGTTTCAGCACCTTCTCTTCCTTCAATTCTCCTACATGTTTCCTTAAAAGAGTCGTAAATTTTAAAGGCTTTCATAAGCAAATATTTAAAATGCTTGCGAATAGTCCGTGTTTACAACACTGACCCCATTTCCTACTTAACACAGTTTTGTTCATAAATCCTGAACGCTCACATGCTGTATGTAAAGACCAGGTCTTTTTTTTTTTTTTTTTTTTTTTTTTTTTTGAACTTTTTGAAATTTATTTTGTTGCGCAAGACACAACCTCCCAC
>NW_015112853.1:312650-342294 GCF_001443285.1 Poecilia latipinna
TCCTTAAAACAGTTTTTTTTAAAAACCCTGAACCCCCCCATGGTTTTTTTAAAAACCCGGTTTTTTTTTTTTTTTTTTTTTTTTTTTTTTGTGAACTGTTGCAAATTGAATTGGCTGTGCAGAGTCATACGCTCACAGATCCAAGATTTCAGTACCCTGATCTTTTAGCTGCTTTGTTATGACTGTAGCCTTGTGACATGATTCTCCATCATGTTGGAAAATGCTCACATCACCAAACTCAAAAGTATGTTGTTGTTGTTGTTTTTTTCACTGTAGCTCTGACTGGAGGTGGATTAGCCTCATTAGCCTGTAATCTCTCGTAGCTTTTCTTCTTGCGTTAACCTGTATTAGCTTCCATCGGCTCTGACCGGGCTCTGCTGTCTCTGCTGAAGAAAAGCATGCCCCACAGCCTGATGCTGCCGCCACCATGTTTCAGCTGAGACGTCAGGGCAAAAACTGGAACTGCAAAGTTTGCACAACACAAGGGGCCCTTTAGAAGGCTTTAAACATGTTATTATTTTAACGGGAACAGCTCCACCACACAGTTTGCATAGTGTTGTGTCAGTGATATCTCCACGCGTCGGACTTTGTCCGTACTGATCAGCTAAATATCAGCCTTCTCTTGTTTTTCACTTCACCTGCAAGAGAAATTAGAAATTGTACATTTGAGTTACTGATAGTATTGATCTGTCTTTCCTTCTCACTCTTGTTTCGTTTTTATGCTTATTTTCAGCTCTCATTTTCACGGGGATCGTCATACAGCTGAATCCAAATGCAGGTAAGAAACCACTGAGCTGTGGCAGTTTATCATTTTTGTTTCCAGAAATTGCGTAATCAATCTGTTAATCATTGTGTATTTAGTGGAAAATCCCAGATAGATAAACTGATTATACACATTTCAAGACCAACTGACTGAATTGCAAATCAATACATGTTTTACTGCATCATACAAGGTGCAAAGAAAATACCCGAAATCTGTTCTTTCACAAAATATTTTTGAAATTGACTAATATTAATGTTTTTATTGACGATCAGTAGTTGAAAATTGGCCTACTGCCTGATAATGTGTCTCTAGCAGATGTGTGCACAGTCTTGTCTTTATGAGGCCATAACATGCTCCGCTTGGTTGATGATAAAGAGTTTCAAGAGTTCAAAGCCCAAGTTCAGTTGTTGCTATAGAGCTGTTTCTTAACCTCTTTATGAAGGCCAACATCCCCTGCTGCTCTGCTTTTATAACTGCACTGAAGTCACAGGGCTGGAGGAAAAACCAAAGGTCAGGGGCTTGTGGGGTTTGCGTGAAATGGAGGCTCTGAGTTTCCAGAATGGATTTTCACATGTTGCTTCTGGTGGTACAGAGCAGCAGGAGGATGCTAGCCTCACGGCACTATTTCTATTTTTGTAAAAAGCCTTGAAATAAAGTTATTTGTTTGTTGTTGTTTTTTTTTTCTTTTAGTGAATCAGTTGACTTTTCTAACAATGACTATGAAGTCTGTTGAGTTGAGTTTTGCCATTTTGTGCTTCCAGTGTTCCACCATGTTCCATGTTGTCCTGA
This sequence comes from Poecilia latipinna, assembly GCF_001443285.1. Taxonomy (NCBI): domain Eukaryota; kingdom Metazoa; phylum Chordata; class Actinopteri; order Cyprinodontiformes; family Poeciliidae; genus Poecilia; species Poecilia latipinna. The sequence continues at coordinate 314,203 of NW_015112853.1, forward strand.
GAATTAGATGTGACGGGACAAATTTTCTCTGACTTTAAAACCAAAAGTACAAAATGTTCTGTTTTGCTGCAGCCCTCACATCAGACCAAATCAAAAACATCAGTTTGCAAGGCCTCCTATGAAACACAAACCTTATAACACTATTTTTAAAACTTTAGTGTAAAATAACAACTTAGTGTAAATCTTTGATAATATTAATGAATTAAATTAAAGTTTGGTTGCACAGATAAGCAGGTCTGACACTAATCAAAGTTTCCCTACAGGTGTTTCAAGTGCTATTTTCTTTGTGCCTGGATTTCTTCTTCTTATCCCTGGAGGTGAGTACATTTTAAGTTTCATCAGATGTGCATTTTAATTTTAACGTTTTTTGTTTGTTTGTTTGTTTTTTAAGAGATGCTGGTACCTTTTGTTTGTTTAGGACGTTTTGTAACTCTCTTTTTCCAGATTTAGAATAGATATATCTACCAGCAGGGGGCGACAAGAGCTATTCTGTAAATCTGGATTTACAAAATAGCTCTGTTGAATTTTTTTATATATCCATTTCCACAGATCTGGGGGGAAAAGTCAGTTTACTGGTTGTTGTTCAAAGTTTAAGAATAAATATATTATCTTTATCTGATCCACTTAATACTCTTCTGGGAGAGAAAATCTGTGTTTTTCAAGCCAGATCTTGTTAAATATTTAAACAGCTGGTTAAAACCAGGGTACTTTGAAAAAGTTGAAGTAAAAGAATTAAAAAGCAGCTACTTCAAATGGCTGAAATAAATTACACCAAGATACATTAAAAATTATTTTTTTCTGAATTTGCAAAGTATCCTACTGAGTGAGTTAACCCGGTAATATACCATAAATCAGCTAAGTCTTATTTTCATGAATAGTAAATTGATCTGAAACTGCCAAATGAAATGAAAGAGGGTGTGATGAAAAGATCCAAAAAAAAAAAATCATGTACATTTAAATTTGATTATGAATGACATTTGAACATTTTACAATTATTTTTCTGTATAATTCACACAAAAAAAGAGATTTATACCTGTGTTTTTAGCACACAGGTCCATTGTGGCTTGTTTAGATGTAGCTACTGGAGTATAGGAGGGAGAAAATGGTAATATATGGCAGTTAAATGAGGATAAAATCTGACAGAGGGGTGAATTGATCCAGAGTCCTGTGAAACCCTCTCATTGTGTTTCAATAACTGTGTCATTTCCATTTTTTTTTTGTCCTGCAGCGTATCACGTGATCTACATCACCTTTGCTGTCCAGGGTCGAAGAGGCTTCAAGTTTTTCTACTTGCCTTACTTTGAAAAATGAGATTTCACTACGCATTACATTTCACTCCATTCCTGGTGTTCTTTTACAATGATTTTTTTTTTAATTTTATTTGTAACATCTGTAGCATAACATACTGTCACACTGTTGTTGTTTTTACCATTGTAATGACCACTGCTACTTGAACCACTCTGTGCCTTGACTACATTTCCCCAACATGAACTGGCGTTGCTCTGTGTACACACTAAAAGGAGATTGGTCTTGCCTGTGGTTTTTAGTGTTGTGTGAATAATGTCTGTGAATAAAAAATAAAAAAGTGTATATATTTTAATTTGTTGCAGAGGAATTTGGTTTTCAGTGGGACTCATAATGAGCATTCCTTAATCGAATCATTCTTTCTTTCATGCTTGGACGACGAATGAACTAGTAAACAAAACAAGACTAGTTTTAATTTGTTGTGAATGTTCTCTAGTCCATGCTAAATATATCACCAGTATTTCTATTGATATTAAATCCACACCTGCTGCTGATAATGGCCCTTGTAATGCTCAACAAATTAGTCCATAAATTACTTGTAATTAAGTGGAATGGCTCAAGGATTAGGTATTTTAAAACATAAAGAAAATATTGGTTTCTTGGCTTATTTTGCCTCCTTATTAAATAGGCAAAGAAAACAGCTTTCTGGTGGCTACAGAAGATGTTTTGGAGCCAACTTACTATGGAACATTTAACCAAATATTAGTGGGTGTGTGTACATTTTTGAGCCTGTGTATATAATTAAATTTCTAGATTGGATAAAATCCTAAATCAATTCTCACTTTGAATTCATTCACATATAAGATGGTTTCATTGTGGAATAAAATAACATTTCTAATTCATGATTGAAATCTCAAAACTGATAATAAAGATAAGGGAATGTAAACTTTTCACCAGAACCGTGTGCTTTATCTGAGACATATTTCATGTTTTTTTTTTTTAGCCCACAAGCAACATGACCTCAGGTGTTTATTTGGTCCTTTGACATTTCTGTGGGTGGATGTCTTTATGAGAGTCCAGACTTATCTTTCTCTGCAAAATAGTTTTAAAGTAATTTTATGTCCAAGTTTTAAGTGAACGGTTCGATTGTTAGAAATGTTCATTTCTTTCCTGAATCCTGTGTGGGATTCAATTAAGATAGACAGCAGCAACCAAATGCTTTTTATTGTCAGTGTATAAAGTTAAATTAGCAATCGCTGCAGATAACTCGCTGCAGTTCTAGTTTAGTTCAGCACCAATCATGGGCTAGTTACTCTTAACGTAAGAAAAAAATGAACCTTAAACTTCCATAAAGTGTTGCCAGATTTATGCTTTAGCAAGTTGAAAAATATTTTATCTGTTTAATGCTTATCAAGTAAGTTAAAAAAAAATGTGAAAATCAAATTTTAAACATCTTGTAATTCTAACATGGTTCTACTTTTGATAGACTTATACATGTTGCAGGTGACAGCATCAGACTCAAACAAGATGAGCATATTTGAATATTAACTGCACAGCGCTGTGACAATTCCCCAATCAAGGACTCAAACTGCCACAGTTTCATAAATTGCAGCAAAAAGTACCTCCAATTCTCAAACAGATTTCCAGTTGACAACAAGGTTTGTTATCTTTTTGTTTTGTTTTTTTAGCAAAAGACATTTATGAAAACATTCACAATGTCTGTCACATTTGAGGCTCCTGAGTCAGAGAGAAATATTACATATGAATTTAATGTTCTTCAACACCCCTGTTTTTAAGTCCACTAAAAAATGAGTGGTCTGATCTCTCATATAAAACTTGTGCATATATAGTAAATAGCACTACATTATAGAACATTATTTCTAGTGTTTATATAAAAATTATAACACATATTTATATTGTATTTCTGATTAGTCATGTATTTAGGCAGTAAGCACAGAAAATAAATTGCTTCTATTTCTTTATATACAACTAAAAATAAAAGTGAATGCTATAAAAAAAACTGAAAACTGAACTTGTATTAGATTTATTGTGTGAATAAGCATTTGTAATAATAACATGGGCATAAGTACCTCCGGAGTACAGCCTGTGTATTAGATACATCCAATTATATCAAAACATCCCACTGTCAGATATGGGTTGGGGTTTTCATAGACCTGGCCTCAACATAGCTGAGGGAACAAAGATTAACAAAGAAGAAAACCTCATCTAAATGCCCTTAAATGAGCACTGTGGTCTACCTTCAGCAACTATATGATTGCAGAGAAAATAACAAAATATCTTAATCTAGCAACTCACTAGATCAGTAGAATTTTTCGTTCTTTACAAGAAAATGTGTGTATAAGTTTGCACAATCGCGTTTTCCAAATGTAATTAATATTTAAAGTGGTAAAATTTACCACTTTAAATATGTCAAAAAAATTGACATTTTTTTTAAATAAATCATTTATTATTTAAATAACAATATAATATACAAATATATATACTGAGTCAATATGTCGTAAAGCCATGTTTGTGTCTCAGTTCTACACATAATAATGTCGTTTCATAAGAGTTTGCCAAACTTAATTTCAAACACAAACTTATAAAGATTTTACAAAATGTAATTTAATGGTATACATCAATGACATGCCATCATATGAACAAATTTTCTGCTTGATAATTTTAGAAAATGCTGTTAGTGACGCTAAACAACGGGAAGGACGTAACACATTACGAAACAAGCAGCTTCGGTAAACATCGTCATTTTCCGTGAACGGTTAAGGATGGAGGAAGAGGGACGCAGGCTTCTCGAAGAGGGAATAAGAAAGAAAGTGATAAGTCCCGGAAAAGGAGACCTGTCGACCTTCCCTAATGGAACCAAGGTAAAAAGTACACTCTCGGAGCAGGCATGGGTTGTGTTTTGGGTCCAGACGTTTGTAACAGACTCCGACGAAGCACGCTAGCAACCAAAATGCTACCAGGGATCATATCTTTGCCAAATATTCCGAAATATTTGCTTCTACGAACATTATACAAAACATGCCAGACCTATACTCATAACCTGTGGACTTTTCCGGGGAATAACGTGTTTAAAATAAATAACTGTTTAATAAATATATGTTAAAAGACTGATTATTTTTTCAACCGTATGTTTTTTTTTCTATCATGGTAAGCTAGTGGGAAGGACATACGTAATTCTGGACGCTGATTCGTTGGCACGCCATGTCAATTAGTTTCCCCACATTGTGATAGGTCAGAATACGATGACGTCAGGACCCTGTCTAGACCTGTCAGAGAGGAGCACATTTTTGTGTTGTTTGTGGCAAAAACCAAGCAGTCAGCTGCCCCTGATGTCTCAGAGGTTTTATTAACCAACCTGCCTGTTCGTGTTTGTTTCTGTGTCAGGTCGTCTTCCATTACCGCACCAGCCTCTGCGACGGCACAGTGCTGGATGACTCCAGAACCATGGGCGGCCGCAGCAAACCCATGGAGCTCATCATGGGCAAGAAGTTCAAACTGGCTGTGTGGGAAAGAATAGTAATCACCATGAGGCAAGGCGAGGTCGCAGAATTTACCTGCGACACCAAGGTAAGCGTTCTAGTCATGTTGGTGATGCTGCAGCGCTCTTCATAGCCTTAAACTTTTTCACATTCATTTGTGACAGACTGACACATAGTAGCACATAAATATGAAGCATTACCTAACATATGATTTGAGTTGTTTGCTCTGGATTTTATGTAACGGTGTCAGAGTAAAGGGGGTTGAATACAAATGCATGGCTCAATTTTTAGGTTTTATGTAAGGAAAAAAAAACTTCCAGTTCACAGCTGTTCACTGCTTTGTGTTGGTTTATCAGATAAATTTCTAATTAAATATATTGACATTTTTCAGTGCCGATTTGCTTATTTTTGTCTTGTCTGTTGGCAGCACACGGCGCTATACCCACTCGTGTCCCAGTCCTTGAGAAACATAAGTGTTGGTAAAGACCCTCTGGAGGGCCAGAGGCACTGCTGCGGCATCGCTCAAATCCACTCCCACCACTCCTTAGGGCACAAAGATCTGGATCATCTTCAGGCCAACCCACAGCCTCTTGTGTTTGCCATCGAGATGCTGGAGGTGAGGCAGCAGCAGACAGTATCTAGTCCTCACACCTTTTATTAGTTAGTATTGGATGCACACCATATGCATGTGTGTGCATATCTAGTTTCATTTCATTTAAAGAAGAAATAATTTTCCAGTGGATTCATGTTTTATTCTGACCTCAGGGCGTTTATTTAAAGCTGTTTACTTCTCCTTCTCTGCCTTTTTTGGCTAAAGTCTGTCTCCAAAACCCTCGTATTTTTTTTTCTCCATAAAATAAAAAAAATATGTATACTAATTTGGGGAATAATTTTGAAGTAATTTTTTTAGAATAAGGATTTGATGTGTATTGTCGAACCGATGTTTATTTGTTTGAAATTGTTTAAGGACTAAATTGAATAATAGCCCATCAGATTTAATATATAAACCACTTCAAAGCACAAACCAAAGTGCTTAATGCAAAATAGGGGAAAAAAAAAATAAAACATTAAACATGAGACGCTGTAAAATACTTACAGAAATATTAGTAAGAAAACTTGATATAAATGCAAGATAATAAAATAATCAAGTGGCCTCTGCTTGGCTTTTAATTGTAGATCAAAAGCCAAGCAGAGAGGGTGAATGTTAAAATGGCTGAGGTGTTTTGTGAGAAATGCCCTGGATGCAGCTGTAATAAAATCAAAGTGACATGTAGAAGAGATGAAGCTTCATGAGAATCCAGTCGTGCTCCTGACGACGTCTCTGTATCTGTCCCAGGTCCTGCCTCCCGGCTCCTTCCAGCTGGACATGTGGGCCATGACTGACAAAGAGAAGCTGGACTCTGTGCCTCTGATCCATGACGAGGGAAACTCTCTGTTTAAACAGGGCAAAATTAAGGAGGCTACAGAGAAATACTACAATGCCATTGCCTGCCTCAAAAACCTGCAGATGAAGGTTTGGGAACAGTTTTTACTTGGAACCTGCTGAGTTCACTGAAACTAGAGTAAGGTTTTTGACTCGTGTGAATTCTGAATCGATCTGCAGGAGCATCCGGGAGATGAAGCCTGGGTGCAGCTGGACCAAATGATCACACCGCTGCTGCTCAACTACTGTCAGTGCCTGCTGCTTCAGGGCCAGTACTACGAAGTCATCGAGCACTGCTCCTCCCTGATCTTTAAATATGAAGGTAAAGTTCTGACAAAGTTTAGACCATTTGCAAAATCACTTTTTTCCCCCCAAGATGAATAGTAGCTGATTCTGTATAAAAAAATCTTTTTTTTTCCTTCGATATGTTTTTATAGATGTGAAATTGCAATAGATGTTTAGTTTAAACAAACTATCTGGAGATTTCATATATGTCCTTGGGATTGCTGGTATAATTCATATTAACATTTTTACCAAAAAAAAAAAAAAAAGTTTTTTGGTAAAAAAAAATGTTTTTTATGAAATGAAAATATGTAGGAACCCTGGTCTCATTCAGTGTAAAAGTATGGTAATTTATTATTTTTAACCGTCAGATCAACATGTTGGATTTGTTTACTTAATATATTGATATCTACAGCTAATTGTCTCCATTAGTTCAGGTATGTTGTAGGTCTTAATATTAAATAAATTGGATCATATGTTCCAATAAGGCTTGTTTGTCAGAATTGGTTTAATTTAGTGGTTCTTCTTTGCCCGCCATTTTTAACCAGATGTTACTCTCAAGTGGCCTTCAATTAGTTGAAATTAGCAAAAGGTTTTAAGTAATTGGCTGCTGAGAACAAAACACTGACTTATGGCCTTGGCTTAAAGCTGTATCACCAGTGAACTATAACATTATGTCCAAGAATTTGCTCACTGAAATGGTCAAACACGTCACACCAGAGAATAAATAAAAGATTTGTTTTGACTGAAAAGCTCAGGTAGGTTTGACAGCTCGCCTCACGTTCACTTACATTTTTAACGCCCCTCCTCCCAGATAACGTGAAGGCCTACTACAAGCGGGGAAAGGCTCACGCTGCAGTGTGGAACGAGAAGGAGGCTCGGGCAGACTTTGCTAAAGTCTTGGAATTGGACCCATCTCTGGAAGCGTCGGTCAACAAGGAGCTGAAGGCCATGGAGGAGAAACTGCGCTCCAAGCAGGCGGAGGAGAAGGGTCGCTACAAAGGCCTGTTTGACTTCAAAGCGATTCCAGCTACAGCCACTACAGTCAGTCCCGATCTGAGTTTGGCTTCTGCATTCGCTTTTCATCAACTAGCATGAACCTGAAGAACTCCTTTCTTTCTTTCTGCAGGGCTGAACCCTGAAACTGACCGAGAAGAGGATGCCAATGGATTTTGAGATGGAGAAGCAGGAGAGCAGTCCTGCTGTTTTAGTTTTGTCCATGCACTTCAGCCAAACATGTCGCCAATTTGCTCCTCTTCAGGTTCACACACACACACACACACACACACAGGCGCCGCAAGCATTCTTTAGCCGTACTCCTCTGAATACAAGCTGTGTAAATGTGAAGCCGTGGCTCTGTTTGGAGTGTCTGTAATGGCCTGCGGAGTGGCTAATTCAGTGCTGCATATTTTTCATTTTAAGGGAACACCTTATTTATTTATTAAAAAGCCATTAACTGATTCAGAAATGTTTTGGTTAAGGATTTGCTCCTGGTGATGAGCATTCAGATTGTAAACCTTAACTTTTTTCCTCCCCCGTTTCTCCAGAAACTAATATATTTTTTTATAGAATAAAACATCTTTCCCCAGCATTTTCACCAAGCATGTCAGGTATAGGCCCTTTTATTTCATTATTTCTCAGTATCTCCAATCTTTGTAATCATTGCTCACAATTAGTAAATTGTAACTTCATACAGATGCTCCTTTTCAGTTTTGCTTACATGCACACACCTTAAAGTCTGCTAACTACTCAAGCACTAAGTTCTTGTAGAAGAGACTGGACCTTAAGCCTCACTGGTCTGCGACCATCACTAAATTGAAATTATCTCCTATATACTTATTTCATGTATTGAATTAAAATATTTACGTTTAGTTGTTCTCTTGATGTATTCAGCAGACACTCAGCATCTTTGTCAGCTGCTTTGGAGAAGATGTGCTTTTCTGAACTGTTAGCAAGGTGGTGATAATATAACTGTAAATAAATTTGCATTTAATCTCCAGTCTTGGATTTGTTTTTGTCTTTTTAAATATTACTTAATCAGACTGCTTCTCTTAAAACTGGGAATGGGATGGGATTAAAGTCCACAAAGGTTTTAGAAAAGTTTCTGGTTCAAAACCAGACAAATGGTCCCTTCAATTAGATGCCAGGAAACATACAAAACAAAATAAATACTTTTTCCTCTTATTTAATTAAGATATACATACTGAATTGCAAAAATCTGGTTTACAAAATTTCCTTGCTAACAAAATGACTCGATGTAAAAGGTTTGTGGGAATGAGGGAATTCTAATGTGAGCTTGCTTGATGGTGAAGAATTTTCAAATTAAAAGACCGGAGCAGTTTTAACATTGATTGTACCATTAAAAAAGCCAACTTTCCAAGTCGACTTACATTATTAAACAAATGCATTTTACCAGAGGTTTACCAAAATGACAAGCGTAAATTTCACATTCTTACAGTAGGTACAAAATTGGTTTTGCATATGCCCCACATGTTGTAGAAAGTGTAACAGTAACATAATTTAATGAAATGTATCAAATATTGGAAAGGGGAACATGATGCTCCTAGAAATGCTCACAAATAAAGCTCAGGGTGGGAGGATGAGCTCTGGTTGTAAAACATCCAACCAGGATCATGATGAGGAGAACGGGTCAGGAGGGGATTCTTTTCCAAAAGGGTTATGTGCGGGCGCTTCTCTCGGTTTCTGCGAGACACTCTCTGACCAGTGCGCGGGCGTGGATTATACCTGAATGAGACAAAACACATGGAGCATCCAATTAAACGAGAGGAATACAACAAGGATAAGGACTATTGTGTTTGATGCAAGATTTCCATAAAGCAAGGAACCTAAAATGTATCCCCCGCCCAATGTCCCACAATTCCTATAATTAAGAATCCTACAGAGTTCCTTCTGCTTTGAGGAAGTATTCTTGTGGTTGCAAGTTTAAATCATTTTGCAAAGGAAAAAAAGAGCAAAAAAGTCAAGCTCCCGGATATGCAGGGCAGGAAATTTACAGAATTGACTCTTGAGCCCCGAATAGAAAGGGCAATGCGCCCAAAATGATGGCAAGGCATTCTGGTGTCAGATCTCCTTTCATACTGCAGATTGAAAACAGTCAAACTGCAGCTGCAGGCATTGATCAACTCTTCATGACACCCATCCACATTGACAGAGCTGACAGCATCAAATACCTCTCTTTAGCCTCTCCATTGCGCTCTTGCTGCCAGCGTATGTAGGCCTGATCTCACGGCTCATCTCCTCGATGACAGACAGAAGCTCGCTGTAGGTGGAGCCCTGGGACACTTTGACAGGCTGGTTGAGGAAAAGGAAGAGGGGGAAAAGGAAAACCCATCAATATTTGTCGCTGATGTGAAATCATACCACCAAACTGCAATAGTGAAGCAACTAAAGTGGCCCTGTGAGGCTCTTCAACAAGACGGGTAGTAATTTATAGTCATGTTTTGTTTTGACCAGAAGATGACTGCGATTAAGAGTTGATTCAGAATTTAGTTTGCAAATAAAAACAAAAGCTAACTGTAATCATAGGTCACATTAGTAATCATGGGGAAGTTTTACCTGTTGCATAGATTTAGCCCAATGCATCACATATGCAAAGTGAGTAAAAAGTCAAAACAGAAAAGAGGAAGAGTTTTTTTTTTGTTGTTTTTTTGAGTGGAGATGAAGACGTACCTGAACAAAGCCCATAGAGGGGGGACCGAAGTCACTGAAAGCTGGTCTAAAGTTGGATGACGATGGGAGTGATGGAGAGGGAACTGAAGACCCTGTGTGGAGGAGAGTGACACAAACTATTTATCTCAAGCTTTCCCATCACCTACGAGAAGGAGCATCTTTCTCCAACCCTAATAAGATTACCTTTAATTATGAAAACATAACGACAGCCAATTGAAATCACATTCAAGCCGTCTTTTACCTGGTGGTGTGTGGTTGGAGCCAGACGGAGCGGGAGCGATAGGTTTATAACTCATGGCGATTTCAGCAGGCAGCTCCAGGTATGATGTGCTGCTTCCTTCAGTCCCGTCAACCCAATGCTTATACAGCTTTCCTGGTGGTGATGAGCTCCTAGGAGCTACTGGAAAACAATTACATAGTGGGAATAAACTTTACAATCCAGCTTTTTTTTTTTTCAGCAAATTTTCAGGTTTCACAGATCAAAATCGTAGATTTAACTTTTAAACATTCTAATAACTCACAGATGCTGCAATTTTAACATTAACACTTAGTCGTGCAGCTCACAAACTAAATGATTCACAGCTGAGCGCAGTGTGACTCTGACTTAAGAAAAATTTAATTTGTTTCTTGCTGTTAAGATAAGCTGCTGATTATTGGATTATTGGAATTTCAATCTGTTATCACAGTGATTATTAGCTGAAATTAATTTAAATTGTGGCCGTAGTGTTCCAGTGGAATATCCTTTAAAATGTGTGTTTTTTTTAAAGCTCCTTAGTGCTTCTGCAAATGGCAAATAACTATAAGAAAAAGAGTATGATTATATCTGATAAAAGCAACCACAGCTCATTGCTCCCACTGCTTTATGATTTTTTTCATCTCAACTCCACATGCATGTTCACACAATCAGCCAATATCAGTAGCCGATACAAATATAAATATTGCTGCTATGGACATTTCACTGACCTTTTGATATCTTGGAGAAAACAACCACACCTTTGACTTCACCACTGCTTCTCTGTTTCCGTTAAACTCCCCACAATCCTACAATCCTATCACTATAACTGTCAGATGACCAAATAAAATACCACATGACCAACCCATTCCAATCCAGAAACATACAGCAACAGGATGGAAATAAATAGTGTTGTTAATTTTGCTCTAGTTTTATTACCGAAATGTAAAAACAAAACAAACAAACAAAACAAAAAATACCTAATATCAGTTGATATCAATGTTGGTACCAAGATACCACACATCACTAAGTAGTATAGATATTCATGAAATTTTAATGCCTATATAGGTATAGAAGTTGATCAAGCATCATCAGGAAACATTACAGGCTCAGCAGTAAACTGTTCATAATGCATCTTCTGATTTGTTCAAACTCAAAGAGCATTTTCAGTGTCTCATGCAGAGGATTGCCTGCTGTGTAATGCGGTTATGAAACGACAGAGAACATTCTGAATCTATTTCACCGTTACGCTGTGTGAAAGTAGTTAGGGAAATGGCAAATTTTGTTTAAAAAAACAAAACACAGGGACTGTTGGGGTTTGGATAATTTTGTCTGCCCTCACAACAACGTTGAAATCTGTAGGGCTATGAAGATGGGGCTATTATTATGAAAAGCACTTTCTAGAAAGTGTATGGAAGGTTGTGTTAGGCTAAAGAAAAAACAATGGACGTAAATAATAATTAGTATCAGCATTTTAATTTTTAACAAAAATACTGACATTATAAATACCATTCACTCCCACCTAAAACTGCTTTTACCGTCTCTATATCTTTATCCCAGATCTGTTTGGTTTGTGTCTAGGCCTTCATGACCTTTATTCACAAGTTATCTAAGAACTCTGCTGGGAGCTTCACAGATTGACTAAATCCATTATAATAAATTAGACAAAGCTCGACTTTATTTACTAGTTCTATGACTTCAGGGGTTGACGTGAATTTTATTTAGAGGTATTAGAGTAAAGGGATCTGGATATACATGGATATATTTCACACTCTGCCACTTTCAAATTATTAAGGGTTTTGAAAACCATGAGTGGCTTTCACAAATATGTGATACTTTGCCTTGGTCTGTAAGATAAAAAGAGGTTTCTGTTAGTAAGGTGATAAATTGTAATAATGTGTAAGGGAAATACTTTTTTTTTTTTTTTTTTTTTTACATATCAATGTATTAAAACGCTTCTAAAATGAGAGATAATCGATCCTTAATCGTTACAAATTCCATAACTTTAAAGTTATTGAAAAGCATTTAAAAACAAATAGAATTATTTTACTTTAAAAAGATGAAAAGAAATAAAAACACGTCTGTCTTTTGTAACTTTAAACTCTTTTGATCTGTTAACACTTTACTCAGCCTTTATACGTCACTATAAAAAAACAATTACAGCCATGAATGTACTAAGAATGTGTGACAAGTTTAAGTTGTTCAGTCTTTTTACTCCCTTTAAATGTGGCTGTTTGTATGTCATATCTTGGATTTCACGCAGTCTTTCTCAGTTCTGAATGTGACAGCTCTCGGGTGACCAGTACCCGCGAAGGAATATTACTGAATGAAACAAAAGCTGACGTTAGCTTTAAGACGAAGGTAACGTTAGCAGGATTAGCATTAACCGGTTAGCAAAACAACACAGGGGAAACAAAGGAGAAATAAGGGCTCTAAGTACAAAGTATCGCCTTACACAATAGGCACGTTTATAAAAATTAGGTATCCACACTTGTAAACTCCAAAACGGGCTAAAAAAGATTCAAAACAAAGCTATTATTTTACCTTTTTATGAAGAGCTGAAATATTTAGTTGGATGTGGACCTCTTCCGCTGTGTGTGAGCATGCGCACAGGCAAAGTATAGTGTAGTTTTTTTTTTTTACTGTTTAGAGCGATTTGATTGGTTGCTAGCGACACATATTACGTTTGTTGGTAACGGCGTCAGTTTAAGACGTAAAACCAAAACCAAATATTTCAAGTAGTTTGAAGGCAGCCATAACTATTTTGTTAATAGTGAAACAATAATAAAATAAAAACTGAATCTAAAGACTGTTTCCCTTTCTCCAAATTTGATTGCCTGCCACTTTGCTGCTGTTACACAGCAATTTTCAACATTGTGCGACATAAAAAAAAACATATTTAATACACTAACGTTACTACGATTGTTGCTGTACCAACAACAACAAATATAACAAGAAGAAGAAGAATACTGCTTATATCTTATCCTTACTGTCAAAGAGGGGCTTGTTCCCATCTTCAGCAATTTGGGAAATAGATCTGATACACCCTGGATAGGTAACAAACAAGAAACATCCATGCACTCATTCACTATACTCAAGGGTAATTTAGATACGGGAACCAACTATCGTGTTTTTGGAGTGTGGCAGGAAGCCGTAGTACACCTGGACCCTATTAAAAAAGAAGAAAGGCTGTAAATGACTTAATGGATGAGCACTGTTGTGATGATGTGCTGAAGGCGAAGTGTCAGAAAGAGCAGGAGCTTCATAAAAGCACAGAAGCCAATTTCGAGGCATCGAATTGCACATTTCGTTTGTGTTTGATATAGCATTTTAATAGCAACTGAAGGTAGCTCATGGGAGGATTGTGGCAAAGGTGTTAGAAGTTTGTCCTGTAATCAGAGGGTTGTCAGTTCACATCCCTGCTCTGTCTGTCTTAGTGGTACAAGTAGGTTGCCATCATCAGCATGTGAATTACTGAATGCAGAGTGAAGTGCTTTTGGGGTCCTCTGGACTTAATAAAGCGCTATACAAGTACCACTGCCATTTGCTTGTGAGTGCACTTTTCATAAAAAGCAGTTCTGCACATACTTTCTTATATTAATTCTAATAATATTCATTAATTAGTCCTACCTATCCTCTTCAGCCTTGTGGACTCATGGCTGGTGGTTGGTACTGTATACTTCTTCTGACCTATAGCAACTTAGTTATGTGGCATCATCTCATATAAAAATGTTAATTATGCAACATTATATGCCAAATTGCCACACACACATTGGTTTGATTGAACAGTAATTTGCAAAACCTTAACCGTCTTATCATCATTATTTGACGTCACTCACCGTGAGCTAGTTTTTGTGAAGAAGTTGTATTTTTTTTTTTATATTAGCTATGTTTCCATGGTTTTCCTCTTTTTAATTTCATCCTTCTCCGAGCTAGCCTCGCTCTTTCTGCTTTCTCTCTTTTAAACATTGCTGACCGCATCTCCGGAAAGAGAATGTCGGCTGTTGCGGTCCAAACATTAGACTGGCCCACCAGTTATTGTCCAGGTTTTCCCAAATAACCCGTCTGAGAGTGTACAGTGTACAGCCTCAGACAAATTGTAAGTTTTTGTTTGTTGAATTAGTAGCGGCGTCGCTTTAGGAAAGGAAAACAACTGAAATCATAGAATAAACTCCATTTCTAAAGGTTATCAGTCACTATGTCTTAGAAGCCAAAGATATGTTAATAATTAAATATTACCTTAAGACAAAATTACAGTACTTAAAAGCAATTCTCAAACACAAATCTGTGTTGTTTCTTAATTTGGGTACTTATGATGGATCTCAGGTCAGCTTTCATCTGCATGCCTCTATAACTTCTGCATGCCTCTATAACTTCCAGAGTGCATTTTGTCTCGTAATGCTATATACCAACCAAAAAGTGCCAAAGTGCAGCAAAGACTGACCTTCATAGAGAAGCAGGCAGAGATTTATGCACATTTAAAACACTGAAAGCTTCTGTTACCTAAGTGCGATTAACCATTAGACCTGCTGAGAACACTGAGCTGTGAAGGCTTTGAATAAAATATAGCAATTAAATTCACAGGCTGCTTTCAAAATAAATAGCATGAGTCATATTTTATCTTAAAATGATGGATTAAATTCAATGCAGTTATTGATGTGAATTTAGTTTGTGTTGAATTAGTGAAAGTAGTTAATTGTTTAGACATTTTTAAATAAAATTTAAATTTGAAGAATATATTTCACTGAATCATAATATCTGATTTCTAAGTAATATTCATTTCATAGTTAAGTGTGTTGCTGTCTCTACTATTTTAATACTGAAGCTCTTTCAATTTAAAATTTCTATACTCTATAGATTATATTTTCTCAAACCTGATCCTCAGGGTCCACTGTCATGTTTTCAGTGTGAATAAATGTGCAGCTGAGTAGGATCATTTTCATAGATTTTCTATATTTCTTTCTAGTCAAGGATTTTAATTAAATGTGCCTGAATATCTATGCAATTAATCCAATGAACTGAGATCCATCAAAGTTTCAAAGCCATGACATACTTTCACCTTTTTCAAGTTGTTTAAACAAGGCCACAAATCTTTCAAACTTTGACGCTTGAAGACTAATAAAAATGTATCTAAAATGTCCAAATATTCTAGCATTTACTAAATAAAAATGTTAGTAATATTAACTGACCTACAACAGCAGCATTTTAGCCTGATATAATTACAGAAAGTGAGGAAAACAAGGTCATGTGCCATAATAGACACTGTATATAAATATCTATTTTCTACTCTATTTACGCTATGTGAACAATTTTGAGTACGTATGTTGGGGAATTGCCTTCTGATACTCTCCTACTTCAGTTTCTTACCCAGTTATGAATGGCATATTAATAGCCAACATTTTGAGTTCAACAACAATTAAAGATAAATATGCGCCAAGTCACTGAAGCTTTTTCAGTTGTTGTCTTAAATGTTCAGTCATAAAAATACTTGATGAATATTCATATAAAACCTGTCCACCAGGGAGTGTGTAGGGCTGCCGTTCATAACGATGATAACAATGACAGTCAACCAAATCCAAATTGAACAAATAACCTGTCTGATTTTGTGTCCTGCAAAAGCATTTGACTGACTTTGATCCTTTTATTTTTATCACGTTCCTTATAGCTGGATGACAGGTTAAATAAAAAAATTGTGGTTTTATGGAGACGCACTGCAAAAAGAAAGATGAAAAATTCTTTTCTACTTTCATCTTTCATGATTCTCAACCACTGGGAATTAAAATGCCATATCGATCTCTCCTTTCCCTCTGTGTATTTCATCCCTTTTTGCACAGGAAAAAAAAAAAAAAAAGCTTTAGCTGTAAAATCAGAAACTGACTCCTGATTCCCTCCCACTGAGGATGCTGTCTCTTAAAAACCTCAGTGTCTGACCAGGCTTTGCTTGTTATCGGTGCAGTCGCTGTAGCGGCCTTTAATAATGCCTGCCTTGAGGTTAGAACCGTCTCCCTTCAACAAAAACACAGTCTGACAGTTTAAATAAGTTTAGTGCTAGAAGAAGACTTCCCCCTTTAAATGAGTGTTCCTTGCTGTACCAACGCCACCCACCAATCAGCGGCGGTGCAGACATGCCTCAGTGTGTGGTGTCACACAGACGCGCACAACCTTGAGCACAGCAGTTCTGTTTGCACGCTCCATTATACTTGAATTTGTTTTGCAACCGTCCCCAGTCGGTGGCTCGGAGACGAGATGAATATAACTCCCTGCTCTGAAAAAGATGCAAACTCAATGAAACATTAAATAAGTAGTCTATTGGGCCTTGAGATTGTTTCCCCTCCTCTTCAAACCTCTGCAACATATTGTCCTGCTGGGCCTTTATCAGTGATTATAATTCATGCTTGAAAATGGGGCATCATTCAAGTGACAAGAACAACGATGCTTACAATATTTCTGCCCAGAGGAGTGTGTAAAAGACTCATTGCTATAGTTACTGCAAACACTGAAAACACTGACCAATGACTTGTTGCTGCCAATAATTGTATTTTTATTTTTATTTTTTCAAATTTGGACCGTTTACTCCAATCTAAATTTAAAAACTACTGTGGGGCTTTTCTCAGGTTGTCTTTGTCTGTTTTTGAAATGTATTGAAACATGTAAAACACTGAAGCTTTACCAAAGAATAAACAAAAAAACAAATAAGGAGGCTAACGCTTCTTCAAATGAATAAGTATATTTTGTAACTGGGGCTGCACAGTGGCGCAGTAGGTAGCACTGGTGCCTTGCAGTAAGAAGGTTCGGGGTTTGATTCCTGGCCTGGAGTCTTGCACAGGGAGAACAGCATGAAGTTTGCAAGTATAATGTTTCTGAATTCATAACTATTATCTCTGTTTCCAATCTGTGGCTTCCATGCATTCTCTTCATAAAACTCCATTTTCTTCTCATACATATCGAGTTTTAGGCGTTTTTTTTTTTGTTTTGTTTTTTTTTCTTTTCATTGCTCTATGTTTGGACCCAACTTTGAACTGAAATCACAGGGAGGGCAATCAGTGCACAGCAAGTGGATTTCCAGGGATTTACTGACATATTGGCTTTTTTGTGCTTCAACTTTAAGGCTGCTGTTTGACTCAAACTTTTGGTGCAGTCAATTTAAAACTAATCTTCAGATCAGTATGATTCAGACATGGCAGGAAATATCAGTGTACTCTGAAGCCGAACAAAATGAGCAAGAGGACACACACACAGAGTGGATACCGGATAAAGCCTAATTTCTAATCATTGCAGTTATTTACCGGTGCATCTTATGTAAGAGACGAAAGTGTAATAATTGCAGCTATAATGTCTGTAATTTCTAAGATTATGTCAAAAGGATTTGTTAATGTCACTAGAAAGACGTTACCAACCTTAATCACATGCAGGATTACTGTATATCTTGTAATAATATAAAATTGTGAAAATCGCTAAAAACAAACTAATTGGAATATCCAAGCATATTGGTTCCAAGTAATGATGCTAATAACTTTTTTTCCCCCTTTTATTTTTTCTCAAGGCATTAACAAAGCTATCAAATGTTTGCAATGATTTCTTAAAAAGTACCCTTTGGCAATGTTTTAAAATCACACCAGTACAAAGGCTAAGCTTGTGCAATAGATTCACATATGTTTAGCATTTATTATCCAGACTCCGTCTGCAGGTGAAGCGAGACAAATCCCTGAAAGGTGACGGGATATCTGACGTTTCAAAATGATGTTTTTGTCAGGTAACCAAACTAAAAATGCCAAACTATTCTTCTGACTGAAAATACCGGCAGACGGTGTTTGAGGAGAGAATTAGGATAAGCTGAGCGTTCGTGCACAATGGTTTTACCAGAAGAAAACATTTGGTGATTATGATAGCAGTGTAAGCAGAGCAGGATTACTCTGCTTACAATGCAGCCTGGAGTGTTTTTTTTTAACCTTTTGTCTTGGAAACAAATAGTTCACATTCATACAAAGTTTTTACTCTGTGAATACACAACTATTAGTTTCTAACTGCCAGAGAAGTCTGTGGGTGGATATCCCACTGTGAGAAAGCTATACTGGTCTGTTTTATGAGCTCCAGTTGGTTGGTAAGAAAAACAACTGAACTAAAGCTGGACTAATTGCTCCCTTACTTTAACCTCTATTCAGCAGCCTTAATACATTTACCTCATGCTGGATCAGATTATAAAACCATTTTGCTTAGAAAATGCATACTTTAGTGCACAAACAATTAATTTCAATAATACTCTCATAGTCTGTCAAAAAAAAAAACTTGTTCCAAAGAATTAAGCCTTTGATACTGTACCCCCTACTCAAATCATGTAAAATCTTATTAAATAATGAAAATCCAAAGTGTACAAGACAGACTTTCTATCGATCTTCAGCTACATTTCCGTCTGATGCTATGATTTTCAAGCTATAAGCTGCACAGCTGTGATTGAAATGGAAAATAGAGGCTGTTTCTCGCTTCGAAGAAAAACAATAAAAGAAAAAAAAAGGGGGGGGGCTCCAAGGAGCCAATGGAAAACTACTTCTACACAAGAATTTAATAATGAAGTAAGTCATTGATTCTTACAAAGAAAAATAAAACAAACGGTTTCTTAAATGACCAGAAACCAGACATTTAAGATATTTTTTTAAATACTGACAAACAGTTTTGTTTGTTTGTTTCTGATTTATTTTAGGGAGAGCTGAAATGGAAAGCAATGTTTGGATTATTTATGCAACACAGGAGAGGTTAATTGCGAGCTTGACCCCTCAGATTTACTGATGGGCTACACTGAATTGTTCATCCATTACAGACAGTGGGTTGTTATGTAATTTTTTATAAATAAAGGAAAGCATTTCATCAATGGGTATAAGCCCATTCTCCTAGAGAAACCAGGAATTTTAAATACTCAGCTAATCTCCTTGGGTTTAGAGGCAAATTACTATTTTGAGAAAGCAACATTACAACCATTTTTTCCCTCCATTAAAACATAGTAGATGCTCCAAATTCATGAATTTTGGATGTTAATGATTCTGAGTCAGAAAAATGTAAGACTCAACATTTCCACAAAAAAAGGGAAAAATGCCTCAGTGTCCTCTTTGAAGTACTTGAAGAGGTACAAGGTGAACGTTTCAACATGATCCTTTCAGTCCCCTGACCTTACCGTCATCTACATCGTGTGATTAGTCTTTGTTCAAGTTGACCCACTTTGAAAATCCTATTAAGAAAGATAATTCATGAAATAATTAACTTTTTTTTTCCAACAGCTTGCTTTGAAAAAAAAAAAACAACCCCGGCCAAGGTCTGCAAAATAAAAAGTGTAACACAGAGTAACTCAAAAGGTTACTTTAAAAAACAAACAATGCAATGCAAAAAAGAAAAGCCTCCATTTAGTAGAACCCATTGATGCAATCAATGACATCATCCAGGTATTTAAGCAGAAATGCTGGGCCGGCCCCTCCCACACACCTGCTGCATCTAAAACGAACAATTGTGAGTAAAAAAACAAAAAAAAAACTAATAATTTACCAGAAATGTACCTTGAAACAAAATAAACATATTCATCCAAAGGTCCAGAAGTGTTATCTTTAACCAAAGCATAAAAATGTAAACTGATACATAATTCTACCACAAATAAACCCCTCGTCAGTGAGCGAAACAAAGCTGCAACAGTAATGTTTAAATGAAAAACAAACAATGCAATACAATGGAATACTGGTGGCTGATTACGAAAAAAGTATAGAAAGATTAAATAAATCAGAAATAAGAATAAGGGCCAAGTTGTAAACGCAAACTGGATCGCTTTGTCACAGACGACAAAGACGTAACAGAAACTTCTCTGCTGAGAGATTTGATAAATGTGCCTTTAAGTTTCTTTGCCACTTTAGAATGGATTTATCAACAAAGACTGCAGGTCTTTATTTGTAAGGCCTTGAAACATCTTAAATAAAAGATAAAGTTCTGAATAAACTCTGAAAAGACTGAAGCATCGTGGTTCTGTGCTCAGAATTACTATGGCTTTCGCTTACTCCCACACACAATTTACATGCTGCCATAGAACAGAATAGGAGCAAATAGGTACGCATGATTTTAATTATAGCGCTCCTTTCTTTGAGTTTGTAGTGAAAGTGAGTCAGCATCAACAACTCAGGGATCTTTACTCTGAAGCTCAACAGAGACCTTCCACCATGAATAGTTCTATTTTAATCAAATGTGGGGGGGTTTTTCAAGTCACGATATGTCAAACAGCCTCTTGGAAAAAAAAAAGAACATACCTTTTAGTCTCTTTTTTTTTTTTAGCCTTAGCAACATGTTCATGATCCAAATGCTCACAGAAAGTCATTTTTTAACTTAAGACTCTATGGAGTCTATATTTGTCTCCCAAAATGCCTCACAACATAAATACTAACATGGACACGGATGATGAAAAGCTTTGCACACGTTGTTCCCTTACATGGCTCCTTTGGCTCCAGCTGACCAGCCTGCTTCCTTTGTAAGCTCAACAGGCTAAAAGAACCTTCACTAGAAAAATCCACTACGATTCAAAACATCGTTGGCCTCAAAGGGAAAAGTTAAAATTATTCAGACAGAACTGATCTCATTGTTTATTTGCGTACCTTATTTGGAAGCTGGGAAACTACAGTGACTACAGGGAAACAAGACCAACATTTACAGACACTTACACGCCGTCCTCCCCTCCACATCTTACTTTCGTCACATTAGTTCAGATCAACACTTCACCTATAAGTGGCTAGGTGAATGCTGGCTCGCAAAAGAAATCCAATAGTGTACGCTCTTTCTTGATAGCGTGGCCAGTGACTTACGCCAGTCAAGCTACTGGGACCTGTGGAGCAGGAAGAGCAGCAAGGTAGAGTCTGAAAGTCTGTTATTTTCTCACAGAAGACAGAAAATTTCCTGTGTCTTTGTTAAGACACAGGAAAATATTTCTAAATGTTTGATATACTCATAAAAATAGTTTGCAGCTACAGTTGTGAATTAATTTTGGACTTTTCCTCTGGTACCGGTTGTTAAATAAAGACAAACAACGTCTACGTTATAAATGTGTCTGAGCAACCCAGCGCCCCCTTGACTGAATACGGAATCAAACAACATAAAACTTAGCAGCACAGTTACAAACTTGGGTTTTAGGAGACACACATAATCAAGAAAACAAAATTCTTTATTATGAACACAAAAGAACTCAAGACAACAAAATAACGTGTTAAATGATAAAGTTCAGAGTGGCGCAGAAGAGAAAAACTCTGTATGATGTAAGTTGTTGAAAAGAACTGCTGGGTAAATGGCTGTCCGTGTATTGGATTGGACATAAGTGGACACATATTGAACTAGTTTTGCTTTGTAAAAATTACTTGGGGGGAATATTGAACTAGCATTATGAATAAGGTGAATATAATCGACTTGAGCTTCAAAACGTTGCTTTGAAGAGAAAAGCGACTAGTAACAGAGTTTTCCAACAGGCGAGTTATTTGACCACAGTACACCTAACTATGTTTGTTGAAAAATCAGCCCTGTGACAATACAAAACACTCCAATCAACTCCAAGGCACAGCAGTGAATTGCTTTCTGGGCACTTTGCTTTCATCAAGTTAACTTGATGGGATGGTTGTTGTATAATAAACCAGCACAAAGAAGTCCACAATCATGATTTTCAAGTAAAAAAATCTAAAATATGTTGCATTTTTTTGTATTCAGCTGTTTTGTGCCGTTTTCAGCACAAAAGAGGCACCGTTTCTAAATAAGTTGTTAACGGCAACATTTTGCTTTAAAAACATTTATTTTTCTCATGCTACAATAATTCTAGGTTTGGAATAGTAAGACAGGGAGACAAAGAAACATTAGGAGAAACATTTGATTCAGAAAACGGCATGAATGAAGTCTGTTTTCACACAGATCGGTTGATTTCTTCTCAGGAAAAGTCTGACAGCCATGTTTCTGTCCTTACGGGCTGCACGAATGTCTGCTGTTAAAGTTCAACAGATTTCATCCAGACCCAAGCAGAGTACAAGCTGCTTTTAGCTGCATACACCTCCACACTCAGGCGGGGGTTCTGCCAAACCTTTCAGGCGAGGACCAAGTAGTACAAACAAATGGACAGTAGATGCAGTGGAGCTGGTATCACAGTTGGAGTGCAAAACCCTCTATTGTGATTCCCCAAATTAAAATTAAACACACCCAGCAGCCTTCAGAATCACCTACTTAATTGATAAAATCCACCTCTGTGTAACTAAATCCTAGCAATATTAAAAGAAGCAGCCAAGAGGCACATAGTAATTTTGATAATAGTATTACCATTGGTTGCCCTCAAATTAATGAAAATAGGAAGAAGGCAGTTGTTGAAAGAACAAAGATGACCTGTTTAAGCAAGGTCAGAGTTCATAAGAGGATGGATGGAGTTTGAATACAGAGCAATCCTTGGAGGAGAACCTGTTGGTTGCAAAAGGAGTTTATCTTCCAGGGTGAAGACCAAGAATTTGCAGCCAGAGGCATCATGGACTTTTTTAGATTAGCACAGATTTGTTTCATACACAGATCCAGTCAATGTTGAGATAAAAAAAAAAAAAAACTTTTACTTTCAGCTACTTATGCTATTACCTGGTAGAAAGTACCATCTCAGCCACACTTATGAGTCAGTTGTGAAAGATTTAGAAATTACATTTCAATTTGCATTGAACTTTGTGATTGTAATGTGACGAAATGTTTTGCAGATCCAGGTTTATAACTGGTTTTTCAAAAGAACTGTTTCCAAAAAAAAAAAAAAGCCACATTTTTTTTTCAAAATAGCCAAAATAATTTAGAAGAAAAATGTCCTTCGTCTTTCTGCAGCTTTGCTTTATCAGAATTATTGATTTTTGTAACAATCTGTACATGTAGAGAACACAGTTATAGCTAAGGGTTTCAATGTGTCTTCAAACGAATTCAAACCAAGGATGAGCTTCAGTGATTTTCAAGTTGAGAAGAATCACATAAAAGATGTAACTATTGTAACGTAGCAATGAAACCACTGCAGATATGCAGATATTATCCAAGTGTCCAGTCTGGATATTCATGGGCAGCTGGAGCTCATGAGCTATTTAATCCAATACAAATCTTTCAAATACGGAGCTGTGCATGAAGAAAAACTGAGCCTGAAGCTGCATTAACTAGTTCTCATTTGTGTGCATAATGTGCGCTAATTGATGAATGAGAAATACTGTGCATCACCTTCAATGCTTTGAAGGCAGTACGGTCTGAGTGCAGACTGTCAGTTAGAGAAAGCTTTCATAAAAGCCAAAGGAACAGTTGATTTTTATCCCACTGACCTCTTTGCAAATGAATCAAGACAAATGTTACAGGCAGTTTGGAAAAGAGATTTTTCATATTATGAGTTGGAGAGTTTTGTAAAGATAATTTAGGCCATGCCATAAAGTCCAATGCAAACCTGGAAAAAAAAACCTTTAGAATTCTGAAATTCAATTAAAAACAATTAAAGACTTTCGATTTCTAATGCCAAAACATTGAGTCAACATATTTTCAATGGTAATGGATTTTTTTTTTTTTTTTTTTTTGCACCCAACATGTACATTTTCCTAAGTAGGACAATCATAATAGTGATTTTAATTTAAGGATTTGCAGATTTTCTGGCAAGAGCATCATGTAAACTGGTAGGGAAATCACAGAAGACAGAAAATTATAAATCAAATTAGGTAAATAGTGACATATGACTTTATTTTCCTCCGGCATATAAACAATTTGTGGGTTAAAAACTACTAGCTAAGAAGTCAGCTTTCCCTATACACATGAAAACTGCTTCAGTTTCACCATTCCACCTTTTCTTTAAGGTTAATTTTCACTTAATTTGCTATATTTAAACTTTAATAATAACACAAGATTTCTTCTTTTTAATTCCCTAAGCATTTTGATTCTTCATTCTTGAAATCAAATTTCAGTTTTGTATTTGCAACGTTAACTTTGCTGTAACTGAAAAGTAAAAAAAAAAAAAAAAAATCTTTCCCTACTCCTCCATCCATCATTCCACCTGACCCAAATACTCCTCCTCCAGCTGAGTTTTTGTCACTTTCTTTAGGCACATTCAGTAACAACCTTTAACGGAACCTCACATATAAATTCTGATTTTTACCTCTTAAAAACCCTGATTTTCACACAATTACCCATCAAACCGCATACAGCAAACCAGCACAAATAAAGGGTATGAAACAGAAAAGATGGGACAATGTGACTCATTACTTCAGTTTCTCCTCTTAAGTTAAAATATGACAAAGTTCACCTCTGGGATATCCATTAGTTGAGCAGGTAATCCTTTAATCACAGAAGTGATTGGTCCCCGACGTCTTTGGTTGGTGTAAAATATAAAATCACCTCCGAATCTGTTAAGCATCCAAGCACATGCATGTGGGAACAGGTGAATCAGAGCTGTCTTGTAAGGTTCTTACATGCTCGCTTCGATAGAAATAGAAATACATGAAAGCAGAAATTAGAATGCATTAATCTGTGAGTCAGGCGACCTCTCAGCATATTGACATTTCGTGGCTCCCTGAAAGCAGCGGGTTCTTTCAGCTTCTTCAAAGTGTTCAGAGTAGCCTTTAAGAAAGTGAATATGTGTTGACATTTGAATATTTAAGTCTGTAAAGTGCAAATGTAAAACCAGAAGTATATGGAAGGATTATTGTATATGGAAGGATTATTGGTTGTCTATATATATATATATATATATATATATATATATATATATATATATATGATAAAAAGAAGATTTTTATCACATAAAAACCCATGTTTTAGACTTGTGCACATGTTTCTGGGGAATAAAAGACAATAGAAGTTTTCCAAGAGTTTTCTTAAGACATCTGTAGTTTCTCTGTCTCTACTTCCCACACAGTGCCTGTGTCTCTTCATAGGTCACAGACAACACGCAAACAGTTTTGCATGCCATATTTTGTATCATTATGTTTAAAAATCACTTATAATAAACTTCCAAGTAGCGATCTTTACCGACACACATCTTCATACATGGCAGCCCGCAGCTCTGCCAGTGAATTCTGCATTCATAGCTTTCCTTCTGTGTCATTCCACACACAAAAACTATTAGCTTAGATCTGTGGCTGAGACACTGACATATAACCTCTTTTCAGACATTAAAAACCAAATACAAAATGTACCCAGCAACTACATTCTGTCTTCTATTTCCAACTACATGTGCTTTAATTATTGGCTGATAAATTTATCATGTGCTTATAAATTTGGCTGCACTGCAAATTAATTAAGCCGCACTACAAATTAGATTTGGTGTTAAAATTAAAAAAAAAATAAAAAATCAGTTTTCAAAACATGGTAGAATATTGAATAGCTATGCATTCACCTATTTTATGTTTTAAAATATTTATTTTGTAAAATTAAGATAATTCATTTATTTTTGTGTGGAAAAGAAACACTAATTTTGCTGGTCATGATTGATTTGCAAAAGCAATAAACAACATAAAACATCTAAAGGAGTGAATACATTTTTATTAGATACCTTGAAATTAAAATTCACGAATTGATTGGCTTATTGGAAATAAATAAATCAATTCGCATATAAAGGCGGGCCTTTTCAACAATTCAACCTTTCTGAATGAAATACCTTCGGTGCAGGCGCCCATAAATCTAGCCTTTCCAAATTCTGAGAACATTTTTTTATTACCACCGCCTCGTGGTTTGTTTCCTCAAACTGTTATTCTTACGAGAGTTTCCATCAGTTTAAAGTGCTCCTTTGGCTTTAATTTACCTTAAAAAAAACAAAAAAAAAAAACCCGTTGCAGTCTGTGATCAATCAGCAGCTGCAGTTGAGTTTGATTATTCATTTTTCAGATGGGAAATAAAACCCAGACTTTGTATGAACACAATGTCTTTTCACAATCTGACGTGACTTTGTAAAACGTGCATTGTGTCCCCAGCTTTAGAAATGACATTTGCCTCTTTTTTTTTACTGAGAAGCTTTGAAGGTTGTTTTCTTCATAGCAGATGAGTTTTAAATCCTTTCATTGATTTACACAGAGATTCTTTTTCACAGAGCCTGAACAGCCTGCTTGTTATTTTCACTCTTCCAGCTTCTTAATGATCATTAAAAACAACCAAATATCCCATTTTACTGAGGGCAACAACTTGACTTTTACCTCTTTAAAAGGAAAACTAATTATATAAGATCAGGTGGAAGCAAATGATAAATTCTTTTTTTTAATGAGTTTATTGTTACCTTTTTATTAGTATGCAGTTATTTACTAATTTACTTATTGTTCTGTATGTTAAATAGTATAGCATCATTCTATCTGTAATAGTGAGACAGGACAAAAAAAAAACATCATAAAAATATTAAAATTACCAGTTTTTTTTGTTTTGTTTTTTTTCACCAGCAAAACCAAGCATCAAATCCTTTTCCATTAGCTCTCACTTGGACACTGTGCATGAACTGTGAATCAAAGCACCTGAAGAAAAATAATAGCACGGTTTGACATGTTTCTACTGTCGCTGTGGCTCTGTTCGAATTTCGTGCTTCTCTGACTTTTAGGACTCAAAGGAGTCTGTGCGTTTTTCCATCTCCTGCTGGCAAACAAAATTACTCTGAAGCACTGGATTATTTCTCAGAATGCCACAAAACTCATTGCGCTGTTCACACTGGCTCGAGAAAAGCTTTATTTTCAGAAACCGAAAAAAAAAAATACACTCCACAGATGAACACATGAAACTAAAGAGAACAGCAACAAGAAAGAAAGACACCAGCTTAGATTCTAACCTTGTTGAAAAATGACAGTAATCGCTGATTACTGTAGTGTTTAAGAAACAGATGTCTGACACTAGCACAGTCCTGTAAGGCAAAAACCTGCTTTTCAAAAAATATTATAAAAGATTTTCTATATCTAATCTAAAACTATGGTTTCTGGACAGAAGATAAATCATTTGTAATAAAAGCCCTAAACTATGTTACTTTGAAGAAAACAAAGTCATATTCTTCAAACTTATCTCATTCTAACCACCAGTTAAGAAACCCTGCAAGAATGGGTTGTTTTGATTTTTCCTTCCATAATCAAGTTAACAGTTCACTCATCAATAAAATGCTTTAATTTGATTGTGTTTATTACCAAATTTTCACAATAAACTAGCAAGCTGCAAAAATCTAAGCAAACACTTTATTAACTGTGTGGCAGAGGTTAAGAGGGAGGGGGATCAGATTCAGACAACTAGAAAAAATATTCACAGCTCACGTCTTTTAAAACTACATTCATATGTACAAACATTTCACTGTTCACAATTATGAACGACAAAAACATCAACAATTAACAATACATTTCCAATATGTCACAGTTTAACAGGTATAAATGTAAACCGGTACACAAGGTTTTGTTGTGAAAATCTGCCTTTTCAGTCAGTCACGCAATTAAATTCAACAACGCTGGAACAAAAGGAATGGGATTTGAAAACATTCATTAATAGTTTTAAGCGTAAGAAGAAGGCGTAAGAACAAAACTGTTCAATCTGTGGTCCCAAACTACCAATAAGAAAATCAAGACTGCTGGCCACATTTGCATCATTTGTCTTCCTAATGTACCTTTCTCATTTGGATCTCTGATTTAAAAAAAAAAAAAAAAAAAAAAAAAAGGGGAAAAAAGATTTGTTAAAAACATGTTTTTAATTTTTAAGGTATTTTTAAGGTTGCAAAAAAAACA
>NW_015112853.1:345783-366479 GCF_001443285.1 Poecilia latipinna
AAAAACTGCGGGGCCCATTTGCATCATTTTTCTTCCTAATTTTCCCTTTTCCTTTTGGTCTCTTATTTAAAAAAAAAAAAAAAAAAAAAAAAAAGAGGTAAATAGATCTGCTGAAAACATGTATTTAATTTTTCAGGCATTTTTAAGGTTGCAATGAAAACATTGCAACCTCAATGTTTAACCTTTGGGTTAAATTGGGTGTGATGTAATTCCCAGAATTTATGCTAACCCTCCAATGCTGGAAGGCGTTGATGCGCTTGGTGACATCTACCAGGCTAATTAGCACAACAAGCTAATAGATTCTGCTGGATCCATGGTGTTACATGTTGGAGTCTGGGATTTTTTTCTGAACTGAAAGTCAGCAAGTTCTGCTTTTGAGCTTAAATGAAATTTCTCGGTACAAAGAAGGACCTGTAGTCATTAGTGCATTAGCATGTAGCATTGTATGCAGTAAGAGCTATATATACTAAAAGCAGCCAGGATGGACCAAAGGTTTGAGCTCATCACAATGCCAAAAAACTAGTTTATGCAGAATCAGGACAGAACCGAAAGAATACAGGCTGTCATGATTATTTTTTTCTATAAAAATGCATAATGTGCTATTTATCACTTCCTATTAAACAGGATTGTTGAATTCACACATTCATCCATTCTAATCTGAATCAAAGCTACACCCATTAAAACTGAGCTTTCTGAACTTTATAATAAAGCATAAATTTACATGGAAATGTCACAATGGAATATCAATTCTAAACTTTAAAACTTTAAACTCTTAGATAAAAGAAATGGGGAAAGGTGTGGGGGGAAAAAGTTTAAATCAGATAAAATGAGCTCTCCTTTGATATTGTTTGAAAAATGAGATTTTAAAAGGCATGAAGAAATAAATAAAATGAAAATAAAACAGATTTGCATATTCATAAATCTACTGAGTGACCATTCATATTTGTGATTGGTAGATTCCTTCCAGCAGTGCTTCTTGGCAGTGACTTTTAAACCGCCAGGAAGCTTGTTTATTTCCCCTTGGATTGTGACACATTTGAAAGGAAAATGCATTTGTGGTTTGAGCAGCAGCAGAGTTGAGGAAACTCGCCAATCCTTTCTGCCAATGCAAAAGAGCTTCTGGTGAAAAGCAGTGTGAAAGTGTGAGATGCCATCTCTGTCTCTGGAAAATCAAGGCTCGTCATCACGGGAGATATTCTTGATACATTCTGCAACCAGTGCAACCCATATCTTTTCATTCAGAGTCTAGACCAACGTCTGCCCTCCAAGCTGTCAGTATAAGAGCAAGGCTTATCAGAAACTATGCCTCCACTCTTAAGACGGAGAGATTATAGAGTAATCTGCCAGCAGACCTACAAAATCTGGTTGACAGCAGGATGTAATCCCACAGCAGTGATTGACCAAACTGGTGACCAGCTTGGTTAAACACTGCTGACCAAACTGGTCACCAGTTTGGTGATCTTGGGATCTTGGAGGTGCCAAGATGTATTTATGAAAGGCTAAGCGCTGCTGAGCCCCCTGGGTAGAAAATAGACAGTGTCTTGTTTCTTCATTCTTAAATTATCTAATCAAGAAATGGACACAAACCAGTAGTCAATTGCAAATTAAGTTGTCAGGTTATAACAAAAATGATTTAGTTATTTTTCATCTGCACAACCCATAGTTTACTCTCTGCTGCTCAACCCACCAATGCATTTTGTGGCACCATTTAAGGAGAAATGAAGGGGCTTTCAAATCCAAGAGGCATTGTTAAAGCAAAAAAAGCAATCAAACCAACACAATTTGCTTTCCTTTTGTGCCAAGTGTATCTGTGTTTCTATCTGATTCAGCTGCTTTAGTCCTTTATACCATTTGACAGACTGATTTGCCAAACAGGCTGGCACTAGGCTGTTTCCAGAAAGGGTTTATCTCACCTTTGTCTGAATGTCAAAGTGAAAGTCTTACCTTTACAGTCAAGAATCCAGATACAGTTTTTCCATACCTCATATACAGGCTCTGCTAGTAGTTGCATATTTTTATGTCATTGTGCTCACAGTGTAAAATACATTCCTAGCAACTGACATAAGATTTTGCTGTGACACATAACAGAAGCTGTAACATCGTACATAATGGTGAAGAAGTGTTAAAGCAAAGTGGCAACGCAGTTGATGAATTGTGATAATGTGTGGAAAAATAGCGAAAATGTGCAAAATGGAAAGCGAGAGATGTAAACAAAAGTATAGTAAAGATGGAGTGCAGTAATTTGTGTGTGTGTGTGGAGGGGGGGAGGGTATTACACCGGGAAAAAAAAGTCCTTTTTTGTTGTATGGCTCTGAAAGAAGTTCCACTGAGACGTCCATGTCTATTTTTCACAGCGTCTTTTGACTTAAGTATTGTTTGTTCCATGATTTTCCACTTTTATTAACACCATTATAGCAAGAAACGCATATCCAGGAAACTTCTGACTTACATTTTTGGCTCTACATTTATGAAAATATGTTAAGATCTTAGTAGAGGAACTCTATGTACACAGAAAAAAAAAGTTAGAGCAAAAATCAAAAATAGATCTTTTCCAACCATCCAGAAGCCCCAAAATGGAGATAACACTGAATAGACCTCATGATAAAGTCTTTTTTGTCCCTCCCGGAGTCTTAAGAGATGACCTAATTTGGGCCCTACAAGTTTTTTACTGTGTCAGCAGTGTCCACACAGAGTGTCGTTTCAGGAACTGACGATCTGACAGGACAACCCCTGTCTGGTTGTGACATTTGCCACGTTCCACCTGAACGCTAAGACTGTGTGAGTGTTATATAAACAAAGTGCCGACATTGTGGAATAAATGTACAAGACATCAAAGTGGTGCATAATTGTAAAACCGAAGGAAAAAGGAGAATGGTTTTCATCTTTTTCGCAAACATAAATAAGTGTGCAATGCATTTTTGTTCAGCACTCCTTATTTACACTCTTGAGTTCGGTGCATGAATGTGAAGTAGAAGAAAAAGGACAATTCCATATTGTTAACGATAAATATTGGGAAAGTGCTATTTGCAGTTTCATTCAATCCCTTTTACTTCAGATATTCCGAGATGAAATCCAGTGTGGTCGTCTGCCTTCTGAAGCCACTTCATTTGTAAATTGGAGTCCATCTGTGCGTAATTTCAACTCGGTAGAAATCCAAATGTTCTTCGAAGGCCTCAGAGGGTTTTTAGAGAACATTACTGAACAAACAACCTAATAAAGACCAATGAACACAACAGAAATGTTAAGAAGAAACCTTTGTAGGAGTTTAAAGCTGAGCTGGAGTGCAGCTGTGTCTAGTTATCGCGCAGCCACTATGGGCTCCACCGAGAAGATGTCTGTTTTCCCAGTGAGGGGATGCCTGGCCGTGAAGAGCACGTGTGCGTCTTTGAGGTTGTGGCTCTGACTGGAGGAGGCATGACTCTGCTGCAAGGAGTCCTGGCCTGGGCGTGACAAAGCGTGGCTCGGCCTGGAGGACTCGTGGTTGTCGGGCCAGGCGGCTCGGTGACATGGAGCACAGGCAACCGGGGGGCCTCGCTGGGGCTCCAACCCGACCGCCGCTCTCTGCCTCAGGCGGCACCTGTCGAGGAGCAGCCGCAGCTCCTGGCGGAAGGTGGGATTCAGGCAGCAGTAAATGAAAGGGTTGTAGCAGGTGGAGCTCATTGCGAGCCAGTGAAAGCAGAAGAAGAGGGTGTTTGAGGAGTGGATAGCCTGGCTGGACAGCAGCACCACGTAGCAGTTGAGCGGAAACCAGCAGACGGCAAACACCCCGACCACAAGGAGCAGCATGGCCAAGGTCCTCCGCCGCTTCCTCCTCTGCGTGGCGTGCTGAGCTGTGGTCGTGTCGCCAATGGCGTTGTGGCGCCACAGCCTGCGAGCCACCGTGGTGTAGGACGCAGTGATGATGAGGAGCGGCAGCATGTACAGCAGAATGAAGGTCAGGAGATCAATGTACTGCCAGTAGACATCTGATGGCTCAGGGAAATCTGGGACACAAAGGCTGCGCTCCATTTCTGGGCTGGTTGGGGAAAATCAGGAGAGTTGAGAGAGGAAAATAATTTAGGTCAGAACTTGGTACATTTCTTGAAATTGAAGAAGCCTTAGAAAAAAAATGCTCATGCTGTTTGATGAGCACCGAAAGTAAAACCAGTTTTGGTGGACTGCCTTGGTGAAGTATTTTTTTTTATCAACAAAAGATCACCAGGTCTGGAACAGATATTGAAATTTGTACCAAAATTGTGAAATTATTAGAATCCTTCATTTTCTGTGTGGCCAACCTAAAGCTAACAGGCATTCACCAGCTGATCCTCAGATTTATGTTGAGCACTTTGACTAGTCTACTCAAAACCTTTGAGTTAAGTTGGACTTGATGTCAGGCATCAAAGTCCCATTGCATAACCAAACCGCTTGAGGTTTAGGTCACAATCTGATGGCCGGACAAATAGTCTCCAAGATGGACTATTTGCAAAGCTTTCAAAATCACCCAAAAATGGATTTTACTTACTCTGTTTGTCTTTGTTTTACATTAAATCTGCTTAATGATGTCAAACATGCAAGTGTGACAACATACAAAAGCAGAAGAAATCTGTTACAAATTACATTTTCGAGTCGTTGTCGGCTTTGCAAAAATTTTTCCTTTCTTATTCTGGTTGGCAAAATAACTCAAGCTCAGACAGAATAAATGGAGAGCAGGTGAGAACATTAAGTTTCAATTATTATAACAGATTATCAATTGAATTTCAACCTAAACTTTGACTTGGCCATTGGAACGCATAAATATACTTTGACCTTAACCACTTCCTTGTAGTTCTGTTCGTACTTTTAAGGTTATTGTCCTGCTGGAAATTGAATCCCTGTCCTCATGCGACCTTTACCAGGTTTTATTATCTCTGCAGATAAAAAAAAGTCCCCGGTTGAGGATGTAACAAAAATAAGGAGGTAGAAACCCTTTCGTAAGGTTCTTTTAATCATCTTAAGGACACTTTTGTCATATCCGACTTTGTCTTTTGATTGTTCACCTTTTAATCCTCCCTTATCAACTGTTTTATTTGAGGAGCAAAGTTCATTTTTTACACAGCTCTCCTTTTACTATTTTAACAAGATCAAATTAAAAGAAAAAAAAACACCAATCTTCAAAAGAATGAACAGGATTGCTTATTTGCTTTGAAGTCATCAAGTCAAGTGTCACTCTTGTCTCTCAGGCACAAAATAGGAAGTGTGTGTTTGTTTCTCAACTAATTAAGTGTGAACAAGTTTGAGTGTCAAGAATCGTACCTGTAGGTGAAAGTCAGGAGTTTCTGGTAGATTGCATGTGGTAGGGAAAAGCAGCTGGCCATTATCCAGATAACAGCCACCCAAACACCGCCTTGAGCTGGGGTCATCCGCGGTCTGAGCGGATGCAGTATCACCTGAGGAAATGGAGCAAACAACACAGATGAACCTCTCCACAAACACACACACACACACACACGCACACGCACACACACCTACACACACACACACACACACTGCAAATCGATATGAAACACATTTGAAGAAGACATGAACAGCATTTAGGATTAACTACTCCCCACAAGTATTTGTCTATTTTTGGCCTTTGTTGTGATAAAAAAAGAAAAAAAAACTAGCCTTGATTTAAAAGACAATGATTAAACGTCAGTTTGTTTACTGGAAGCTCTATTGACCAGAGGCTTCAAGGGGGAGACACAATGTACCGTCGGCTTTTGTTGTCTAATAGAAATAAAGGCGGTAGAGGGGGGGGCTTTTTCTTTGTAGGTGGTTCGATAAGAAACTGAGTCTATCTACAAAAAAATTCAGAGGAGCTAAAAAAGAAAAAAATAAATAAAAAGATCTATTGAATTTTCCTGATGCTTTCATGGAACCTCTGTAATTAAAAAAAAAAAAAAAAAACTAAAAGTAGGTGCACAGGCTTGGATATAATGTTTTTGTCCATTCTATGCAGTTCAATGTTTTGGTGTTGATGAGAACACCAAAACATTGATGTCCGACAAGTAACAGGAGGAGAATGGTGAATAAATGAATCTCAGTAAACATAAAGAGACTCACGACAAGCAACAGCAAAAGAACCCAGAGGAACTAGGCAACAGACTCAGGTCAGCAGAGGATCTGACCATGAGAAAAAGGACTAAGTGACTGATAAAATACTACTATGAGGTGAGAGAATCACCAGATGGAAAAAGGCTGAAGGTGTGTGAGGAGCTGAGGGAATTACAGAAGTATGGAGCAGAAAATGTCAACATGAGAAACACTGAGCAGAAATGCAATCTTAACGACACACAGGAACTGATAGACCAGCAGATCTACTCAAACAGAGTCAAAATGACATATAAACGCTAAAAATCTATACAGACACCAAGAATAACATTTGGATGAATTGCGAAGAAACAATCCTGGCTTAATCCCAGGAAGATATGGTATAGCTCATTAACACTGGTATGTTTTAAGGTGAAAACCAGAATATTTTGAAAATGCTCAGCAATGTCAAGGTTAGAGTTGTTCCAGAAGCTTTTTATTACTCTAATTTATTCAAGAAAATAGTTTTATGGTATGTTTGCTGTCGGTGTTTTGCTGAAACACCCAGCGGAGTCAAATCAGAAGGGGGTCTGGATAAAGCAGGCTAACATCAATGCCACTGAAAATTCATGAAGCATGAATTGAAAAGCCAGTGGGTTGTCTTTTCTGGCAGGAGACCAGTCCATCTTAATGACCTCTATCACTTCTGATAGAAGTAGCCGGCCAAATAAAAAATCCACTCAGAATCATGCCAGGAGCTTGTTGACACCTACGCCAAAAGTGTGTTTTCTCTGCAGTTTAAGGGTAAATAAACAAATCGTAATAGTGACAGTCGTGGAAGTGTCCATGTTTGAGCCTGTGGATAAAAGAAAATATACATCATATTTAAGATTATGTGTCTCGTTCTAGTTTAAAAACAAAATGGCAATGATTGTTTTTATAATGACTCACAAAAAAACAACAATGGACAGACATGACATAGCACTGAAATCGGTATTCTGGAGAAAACTTTGATTTTGTTTTTCATAGAAAGAAACATTAAAATAAAGTTGTTGTTTTTTTTGTTTTTTTTTGTTTGTTTTTTTTATTGAGCAAAAGAAAATCTGAATTTGCTTTCTAAATTCTCTTGAGAATTGGACCAGAGCCAATATAATAATCCACTTTCCACTAAATATTGTAATTCTGAGAATAAACTTTCATAAATTCTTGCTGGCATAGACAATGTTATCCTTGAGACAGACACATTTTTTTATAGATTTCAAATGAATAAAAGTGTTGCATTTAATGGTACTGATATTTTTTGATACGTAATATAATAAAAAAAGTTCAAGACCATTTTTTTTTTAAAAGAAAATGCATCGAAGATTCTGTGCAAAAATAAGGTAAATGTGCACAGTACGCTTGGAACCCTGTACATAAAACACAAGCCGGGAAAGGTTAATTTAATAGATATAATTATGCATGTGCAAGGTGCTCAGTAATGGCTCCTTGGGAGCGACTTTCAGGTCAGACTCTGAAGGAGATAGAATAGTGAGAGACTGGCAAATCAAACCTAGGTGTGCAGGCAAAATGGAAACACATTCCTCCATACAAAAAATGCACATCTCTATACACCCACCAGCTCCAATCCTCCATCTGGTCCCCAACACACACCATGATAACAGCAGCCTGTGATGCAACAAGACTAATGCAATGGGATGGATAGTTAGATCAGCAACCCTTTACAACATCGAGACAATTTAATAAGTTGGACTGAACATGCATTATTGGGTGTCAAAGGCAGGTAAATCTGGCAGTCGTCTGTGTAGTAGTGGAAAGAGACGACACATTTTTGAGGGGGGAAAAAATACCACAAAAGCGGTTAGTCTAATGGCTATCCACACAGACTTGCTAGAATGAATGCAAATCATTTTCTTGAAGTGAGGAGGAAGAATTACACACTGATATTGACCAAAGGATATAGAGGTGTGTCAAGAGGATCTGGGCACAACCTAGCACTTTTCACAAAATAATTAAAAAGTAGAATGCTGAGAAATTACCCTTTTATTACAGCATCTTCATCATGCTTGTTACAAATCACTGTTCGGTGGGTATGTTTCAAACACTTGCTGTTTCTTTCTGAGGCAATAAAAGTGGCATCAGTGAAATTTTATAACTTTAATAGATGGAGAATTCAAACCCTTGCTAAAGACTTTTTCGTTTTGATAAATATCTGAACGTGGAAATCTATCTACACAGAGATTATTCTGCAGCTCACTTCCTATAGTTCTGCGACTTAAAATCAGCTTGAAGTTCCACTGTGGGTAACGTTCATGCTCCTAGTCAGGTGCAAATCCTCTAATTGAAAGGAGAATAAGCTGTTTGGCTTTGGTGGAGGGCAATTTGGCAGAGTTTCATGAGCCTTAAGCCACAAATTCAACAGTCACAATTGTTTTTTGTTTTTTTGTTTTTTTCAACATAATCTGCCACTTTTTGCAGAAACTATTGCAAAAATCACTGTTACAACAGAAAAAAATAATAATTTCCTATTCTTGCCGAGTTTAATCAGTTTATATAAAACAGGACAGTCAGACAATTATGGATGAAAAGCAGAAATTATCTTGGCAGGTGACCATGACCTGCCGCATCCAAATCTGATGTCATGTCAGCCACTTCAAGCACTCAACATGCAAAGGTAAAGTAAGATTAAATATCGTTGTTACATGGCACTTGAGAAACACTTATGTAATTAATTCAGAAACAGAAAATGCTTCATAATTGTCATGAATTCTCAATGCAGCGCACTTCGTTTAGTTGTTTCTGATCATTTCAAACATCCAAGTTATTCATCGAGTCTAGATAGATTATAATCAATAGATTCCCACTTGTCTGTGGAATCAGAGCAGTACTCAAGTTTGATCACTCAAAGGGATGGAACAAATTTTTAAAAACTTGGATGACAAAGAAGCCTTCATTTTGTTGATTGTTCCAAGTAAAGTGTTTTGGTCACTCATGCTGTATTTTAGTGAGAAGCATGGTTCGCTTTAGTCATCAGATTTATTGAAATTACCTTGGGTTTGTTTTTATGTTTCTGTAACTTATGACATGAAGTGACAACTTACAGCAGGAATACTGCAATGCTACTCTTGTCAAATGTTTTGACAAATTAGTTCATAAATGTGCTGATGTCAAAAAG
The DNA here is from genome assembly GCF_001443285.1 of Poecilia latipinna. Taxonomy (NCBI): domain Eukaryota; kingdom Metazoa; phylum Chordata; class Actinopteri; order Cyprinodontiformes; family Poeciliidae; genus Poecilia; species Poecilia latipinna. The sequence goes on from NW_015112853.1 coordinate 354,989, forward strand.
CAGTTTTTTGTGAAATAAAAAGACCAAGATCATGCATAACCCAGATACTTTCATTAATCCGATTTGTCATCATCTGCTCATTGTGCGCAGGTTCATCAAGTGCATCTTTCATCTCCTGCTTGCACAGCCTCTCAGCCTCTGAGGAGATTCAATTTATTTTGTTTCCTAAAAGCAAGGTTTTTGTGTACTTTGGTACTTTTGCACCCTGTCTGACTATTCTCAAACAAATTGTCCCATTGCTCATCACCTCTTTGTTTATCCACATGTTGGCTGCATGCAAACTGGCCGTTCGTAAGACAGTCCATTTTAATGCAGCACAAGTTGGTGCATTCTGACCATAACCAACCATTAGTTCAGTAACACATGTAAAAATTAACTAATGGTATAATAGCTAAAATGTGTAGAAACATGTAGAACTGAATTTCAAGTTAGGATAAAGCGCATACAAAAAAAAAAAATTCAACTGGAAGAACCGAGTGCGGTATTTTTGATGCAAAGATAATGGATCAAAAGAGACCACTCTTCGTTTTCTTCAATGAGGAATAAATGGATCCTGAAGATGTGATCCATGTTTGGGGTCTATTGAGGATCCATTAAGAACTAGAATTAGGCTGTAAAGCATCAATATTAGCCAAACACCGTAGAGAGAACATTACACTTGCCAACCACTAAAACATTCATAAAAGGAGCAGCACTTTGCAAATGCTTATAGCCATCTTTTCTATTCCACAAACCATAATGAGACACAAATAAGTGCACAACTGAAAGCAACACCTCCCCCACTCCACCCTTCCCGAGTACATAGTTTGCACAAGAATCTTTTGGAAATAAAAGTTGCAGAGGTGTGTTTTACACAACACTGCACTCACTTTGTGACATGGTGTGGAAACAATCATCTTGTCTTCAATGGGAAAAGAACAAATGAGATGGTTGCAACTTTCAGGAGGAGCAGGAAGAGCTCAAACACATATATTTGCATCATTTGGGGGAAAGAAAAAAAGTTGAGGTGGTGGAGAATTAAAAATACCTCCAGTCCACAGACCGGACTGGAGGCACAACTATGAAGCTGTCTACAAAAGGGACACAGCAGGCTGTACTTTTTCAGGAATCTCAGATCCTTCAAGGTTTGCAGCACTAAGGATACAATAATAATAATAATAATAATAATAATAATAATAATAATAATAATAATAATAATAATAATAATAATAATAATAAATCATGACAACAATAAGAATGATAATAAAGACTTCATAGATCTCCATGATGACTTTGTAGATGTCAGTCATTGTGTGTGTGTGTGTGTTTTAACTTATTTAACAATGCTTCACAATAAAGTCCCATTTTGTTCCAATACACACAATAAACTCAATGCACTGCTGATGAAGCTGTACGTCCTAAAAGCATTAAAAACTACAGTGCTGTGTGATTCCAAAGCAGCAGTGGGGGTGAAATATAATTTACTGTATTCAGATAGGCTTTATTTTTCCAATTGTCTTGGTCTTTGTTGTATTTGGTGTCATTGTGAGTGTTGTTGCTGCATGAACTCATCATTTTCTTCATTCATTTATTCATTCAGCCAGACAAAAGAAAAAGACAGAAGACTGAGACACAGCTTTAGAGAACATGTCCATAGTTCATAAAAGCGTAGGATATCTCCAGATACAATGTGCTTTCAGCGTGCGCTTTTCAATCACATCTTAGCTGAAAGGGACCCCGGCCCGACGCGTTTCATTGTTACCTCTGGTCAAAGAAGCAGAATCTAATATGAAGTTGAAGAAAAGAACATTTCATTTGTATTTTATTTGAAGTAACAAATGAAAATGCAATCGGAGGGTGTTTTTTATTGCTTTTTTTTTTTTTACCTATTCTTACATTTTCTACCATTCCATTTTTCTCTGTAGTTTCACTTAAATTACAACTAAACTTCTTTTGTGCTTTTAAGATTAAATTAAGGGACGTAGTGAATCAAAATGACGACAAAATGACTAAAAAAGCAGACCAAACTTTAAAAGTTTATAAAGCCTCGAAAACTATTGCCTCATTCACCACTGAGAGATCACAATCTGGCTCACTGGAAACAAATACATACAGAAATAAAGAATGACTCAATCTTTTTGTACGGATCTGAAAGCTAGTAGCACAGTTAATCTGCCTGAAATGCTGTTTTTAAAAAGCATCTTTGAAGATGGAGCATGTTCACATTTAATGAATCTCACATTCAATATTAATTTCAAGAAGAGTTTTCATATTGCACCTGTTAAAACAAAGACAAAGCAGATTTCAGATAATTACAGCTAAGGTGTCATGACGTTCCCTGAATGGGATCCTTTCAGGTTGCTGGTTTTATGTCACCTCGTCTCCTCTCATCTTCAGCCTGTAATATGGAAATCAATCAAAAGCTGCCATTATGAGGAAAGCCTTATTCTGAAGAAGGAAAGAGGAGAGGAGGCGTGTTTGTAGAGTTATATGAGGAAATGCAAACAGAAGTGTTTTTGACCTTCTGCAGACCTAAAAATAGGAAGGATGCTGTGAAGATTCATATTGTCAGCAACACAGACTTTCTTCTCGAACTTTGCAAAAATCAAATCTAAGATGAAATTAAATTCTAAAAGTGTTCATGTGTTTAAAGGTGTCCTGTGTTCAATATTTCCTATCTTGTCACTCCTCACCTGAATACAGACTTAGACTTAGACTGAATACAGACCCTTAGCAAAGGAGAGCACTAGAGAGAAGATCGTCTTTTGATTTGACTAAAAAAAAACCCTGCAATTCAGCAAAGACCGAGGGCAAACCCTGTAGTGCATGCACGAGCTGACCTGTCTTCGGTCCAGAGCGATGGCGGTGAGGGTCAGAGTGGACACATGCAGAGAGCAATACTGTACAAAGCGACTGATGTGACACATTGTCCTCCCAAACACCCAGGTCCTGTGCACAAAGCGGACCTGAGGGAACACAAACACCCGGGAGCTCAGATTACAGCTACGAATTCAACAAGGGTAAAGTTTATTAAGCTTTGGAGAATATATTAGTACAGCGCTGCTCCTCCCCCACCTGAGTCTGTAACATATTGAAAGAAAGATCACTTCTTCTTTTTTTTTCATACAAACAAAACAGGCATATTTGACTGCTTGGAAATAATTCAAACTCCTAAAGACATGGACGGTGACAGAGTAAGCTGCACCTCTTTCTTGATAGAGTAATTCTGATTTCAAACCACAGCTGAAAAGCTGCAAGGTGATTAGCTTTAAGCAAAGCTACTTAAGATCTTATTTTAAATATTTGGTTATTTAACTCAAGGTTATAATACAGAGTCTCATACAAGTTTATGCCTCACTAATGAATACATTTATTTTAATCATACAAGAACTAGAAGTATTTAAATTATACAGTCACTCCAAATTAATCTCATTGAAAATAATTGATAATTTACTATTTCAGATTATTGATAGCTATTATTATTGCTTATAAATACTGACTGAAATCTACCAACATAAAACTTGTTCACACTTTTACATTTTATTTAACGTATTTTTAGTGCTGTAGAGACATTACGCACGGGTGCGTTAAATGCTCAACAAAGCAACAGTAGCTGTTGGTGAGCTTCACTGAAAGTGGGACCCTTTCAAACTCGTCGACAAAATATTTGGCGAGCGGGACAGTTCCGGTAAAGTTGTCTTACCAGAGTGAACGGTGTGTTAAGCACTGTGATGAAGATATCGGCCACGGCCAGGTTCAGGATGAATAAGCTGGTGGAGGACTGAGTGCGCTTGTTTTTGGCCACCACATGGCACACCAGCGTGTTTCCGAACAGAGACACCACGATGATGAGCGAGTAGGCGGCCACCAGCAGCACCTTGACCCAGCACTCCTGCGACTCCTTCGCCCTGCTCCTCCTATTGGCCAGGGCGCGCCAGTCCTCCAGCATCCCGTCGTCGAAGTCCAGCAGGAAAACACCCGAAGTCCGGTTCCCCGACTTGGCCGAAACATTCAGTAAACTCTCCGTGTGTGAGAACATCTCCTCTCCCAGAAGTGAGGAGTCGTTGAGCGTTTGTTCCGCAGCTGCCCGCTGAGAGCCGAACATCCAGACAACAAATGGCCAAACACACGCAGCTCGCATTTTTTTTCTCTCTCTCTCTCTGCCCTCCGAAGCGTGCGGTCTCTCCGTGCTCTAGCTGTGCCTCTGAGGTGCTGTTGGTGCTGAAGCTGCAGCAACAAGTAGTGATGCAGCTCTGCAGCGCTGATGTCTTCAAACGCGCGGAGCATCATCTGACTGACAGCGGTCCAGGTGGGCTGCAGCTAACTCTGCCAGGACCCCTGGCCGCTCACAGTCCTCCCATTAAACACACACACACACACACGCACACACACACACACACAACCTCACTCACACACATTGCCTCTTCCATTGATGTTTTTTAAGCCAGTCTGACTCCTAAGTCACACTTTGAAGTTCCATATCAGTAAAAAAAAAAAAAGGCTTTTGCTGTCTGCGATTATTGATTTGCACTCGGAAAGCTGTTTGTCTATTCAACGTGACTGTTTTAAAAGTCAAACTCTGCTGTGTTTATCCCCGGAGACTTTCCAGGCGCTCTAAATCTAAATCCTTTTAATAGGAAAAATGGTTGAAATGCATGTAAATGAAGTGGTGTTTGCCCTTCACTCCCATCTTTTATTTCCCATTTGCTTTCACTTGCTCAGAGAATATTGCCTCATTACTGGCTGAGTTATCTTGTGTAACCTAAAAACATTTACTGCAGATGTATGAACTCCCGTGTGAGCTCTTTGTTTTGTCACACAGAACTTACAGATTTCTATTTTGATGTATTGTGATGATACTCAAACTCTTTAGACACAAAGCATACTTCATTTTTAAAGGAAAGAGGCTGTTTGTATCGGCTGTCCTAAACACTAAGAATTGGTTGTGCCATCGCCTTGACAACAGCAACAATAACTGGCATCAAGCACAACCTAAAACTGGCAGGGGCTTGAATGGGCATTCTCTTTCAGTATATTTGGTAAAGAGGAGAATCAATTGTTATTTCAATTCTTTCAAGTCATCCTGGTCCTTCAAAAATATAAATCCACTTTGATTTCCTAATTCTATAGATGTATAAGACACTTTACGTTTTTACTCCAGGCAATTCAAACTACTCATAAAAGTAGTAATATTTTTACAACCACTCAAAACCATCCTGTTTCTTTGCAAGCTTGCGATATTTTAAAAGACGTTGCAAAAGTAGCTTTGCTCCGTAGTTCATGAAGGTCAAAGCATGTTTAGACTGTTGCTGCCTTTTATACATTTGACTGATGATGGCAAAGTATTCTGCAAGATGTGCTTAAAAACATTTGTATTGGATAAGAAGATGCCAAGGAAGCGTCAGGCCACTGAAACTCTCTATTCTTAATTCTTGAATGGTACTGAAGTGATTAATAAATACAAAAGAAACAATTTTGTTGCATTAGCAGGTACTTTTGTGACAAAGAGCAAAGAAACAGACAAAAAAAACAACCTTCACAAGACTTCAAGCAGTCTGAAGAATCATTTCTCTTCTAGACAAATTTCAGAGAACACAAAAATGTGCAGATACTTTCTTAAAATTGTTTGAATTAGAAAATAAGTCAATTTTACAGGGACATCGCATTTGACTGAGATAAATTTTAGAAAGGATGACACCAGTATAGATTTAAATGCACATGCACAAGCACTGTCTGGACTAATTTCTGTAATATGTTTGCACAAAAGTAACTCATATGGTAATGAGACATTTATTCAGAATGTCTTCTTCATCTTAATGCTTGCCTCTGTTTTATTATGTCAACATCCTGTGCTCATAAGGCGTTGAAAACAGATGCTGAGATCTCTATAATATGAGTCACTAAAGAGCTCTCATGAGATAAATGTCACCTTGCAGTTTTACTCATCTAACTGACGCCACATGATTCAGTTTTAAGAACTTTATGTGGGGAAAAAAAATTCTGTTTTGTTCATTTCTGTCCTCTTCACTACTCATATATTTTTCCTTTTCTGTCTTGAGTCATTCTTCAGCTGGTGTCGGATAATAAGACGTCTCTGCTTCGGATAGCAAACATGCTTTGTTTGGTATTTTAGCCCGATTTATTCAAACACAAGACAGAGCCGTTCACTTCAGAGTAATTCCTACCGGAAGTCCTTCACTCTGAACCCAACATTAAGGGACATATTTTGTACCACCTGGTTTGACAGCCATTGACTTAAAGCTATTGTTTTTGTGCGGTGTCTGAACACAATTGAAGGATGTTATACATTTGGTTAGCTAGCATAAGCAGTTGAGAAAAATGAAACAAGTAATGTTTTCTAAAAAAAAAAAAAAGACAGCCATGAGTGCATCCATTCAATAAATGTGGTGCTTTTCAGTATTGCAGAAAGCATTTTCAACACCTAGTCACCCCTATGCTGTTTTTATTGGTGAAGATTATCTAAGATCATAGCAAGAATATATACCCATCTAGCCTAAGAAAATATCAATTTGAGGGCAAAGATGTCAGGAGGAAAAATTTGAAGCCACTGCAGGCTCAAACTCAAAAGGTTTTTAAGATCAAAACTTGTGTCTCTTGTAATGCTGCTACGAATAGGCACAACACGTTCTGTGGCAGAAGACTTCATTTTATGCCTCCAAAATTAGGATTTGAAACAACCAAACCACAAAAGAAGTAGTCATGCAGGGTGAAATGACCAGCATCAAAACGACCCCAGTTCATACCCCCAGTTTGAACCCATGCACTCCTCTTTTTACATCCTTGTAAATGCAGTTTATAATTTTAAAGTATGGGGGAAAAAAGTCCTCTAGGGAAATTAGATCATGCTCACATACTGAAATCATGGTGTATCGTTTTTGTTTTTGTTTTTTTTTGTTTTTTGTTTTTTTTAGGAGACCAAGCCACAGAAGAAATTGTCAGACAAGAAAAGTTCTGTCATTACACATTTTAGGACATCCTCAGATTTCAGGAAAACATCCTCACACATTAGAACAAAGCCAGATGTCAGACCAAGGCCGTTTTTTCTACGAATTTTTAGACCTTATTGTATGAGGTCGTTTTTTCTGACGTTTTTATATGGAGATCTTTTCGTCTAAAGCCGTTTTCACTGAGAGATTTTATCCTAACACCGTGTTTTCTGGGACATTTTCGACTGAGGCCACACCAATAAGGGCCAGAAAGCAGCGCAAGAAGCATCTGAACTGAACTACGAGAAATTAAATCAGCGAAGAAGTATGGAAGCAGGGGAGGCTTATGGGTAATGCTGTTCTTCTACCCGAACGCTCAATTCTTGATGCTTGCAAGGAACTACACACCCCATGGGCCTTTTCATTTGCCTTCTCAGGGTAAAAGACTGTTTTAATTTTCTGTGTCTTTAAAAGCAGATTGTGAGATGTTGTAGGCGAAATTAAGCATCAAGGTAAGTTTGAAACAGTTGCTATTTTGTGTCCGTGGCAGAAGACTTTGGTCTCAGCTACGTTGTTTGGTTTAGTGGTAATAAAATCTGTTACGTGAAGCGACAATGTTTTTGCTTGGAGTTTTTTCAGCTTGTTTTAGTTCACAACGAGTATAAACTGCGGCTAACGGTAGCCTAATTAGCTTTTATTTCAGCAGGGGAGAGCGTTGCTGTTTTCTTACAGTTTACAGTGTTTCTATTGATCATATGGGACACTTGAACTAATTTCTGATACGAATTTTAACGTACGAGTCTAACGAAAACTGTTATCAAAGTAATCATTGAGCTTAGAGGGGGAAACCGACAAAAGTCCCACTTTTGTAAAAATAAATAAATTGCTAAATATCTGTGTCGTACTGGGTGTTTGCAGCATTTCTCAAAATGCTAGCTTTTTAGCGATTAGTTGATTTATTGCCTATTATAACAGGCTTACTGTTACTTCCAGCTAATGCACTTTTTGACCATAGAGGTTTGACAAATTTACAAACCAGGAAGATCATATATTAATTTTTAAACTCTCAAGCTTGAAAATGGCAAAACAGTTGATGTGCAACAAACGTATATTATACACAGTTATGGGAACAAAAATATGTAAATAATGTGTTGTCTTTAAGTTGCAGGACATACTGAATAATCGGGTCCTTAAAAAGTATTAAAGTATGCTTGTTTAGACTAGTGAGACTCGAGGCTTCACACTGTTTCAATATTCATCCTACAGAAATACGCTAAAATGGAAAACAAAAGGTCCATAGACCTAACTTCACTTTTTATGTTGTTTTTGGAGCAATGGCTTCTTCTCTATTTTACTTTTCTCCCTTCACTGCTACCAGAGTTGTTTCACTGTGGATTATGACTTTCTCTATAGCTTCAGGCAGCATGGTCTTTTGATTTTGTTCTGGGTTTGATAAATACCATCTTTAACCAAAACACTCCTCTGGACAGTAAAGTTTCAGGCTTCTTTCCTCGGCAGGGGGAGATTTGTCATTAGTTCAATATTTCATGCAATATTTTCATCATGTACGATTGTTTATGTAATATTTGCACAAATTTAAAAAGGAAGAAAATGTGAATTCATCTCTACAAAATTCAGCTCGGCATCACGACAAATCTTTAATGACAAATATGAAAGATGTTGGTTGCTGAACATTGTAAACGGTGGTTTGACTCAAGGTTTTCCTTCAGTTACTCAAGTCATTCTGATTCGGGCTCTTCAACAAACTTGGTGTGGAATGGAGTTTCCGGAAGATTTCAACCAGCTCGAGCTGCTCGACACCCACGGGCACCTGATCCCCAGAGGGCCCACGAGTTCCTGGACGGCGAGCAAGGATGAGGAGGAGGAGGTGGACGAGGAGACGCACAGCGAGGAGTGGTATCTGGAAAAGGAGGACGCACTCAAAGACAACCCAAAGGAGCTCGTTCTCTGGGCAGCAGAGAATAACCGCGTAAGTGCCGGCAAGCAAGGGTCACACTTGACAAGGGCTTGAAATAATTGCTTTAAGGTCAGTCCGTGCAGGTTGTTATTTTTGTTTTCATAGTGTTGCATTTCTGGTCTTGTTATCCACATCATCATGAACTCTCCTGAACAGCTCTGTGGACGACTCTTAACAGGCTTCTCTGTTTATTTTATAAAAAAGAAAAGATTGGGGGGTGAGGGGGAATGGACACTCCACAGTCAGTGTTGAGGCAAAATAATAAATACTCACATGCCTATCCCCCCCCCCCCCCCCCATATTAACTTCCACCAAATATGTTTTTATTTGGTATTTTGGGTCACAAACCAGTTGGAAGGGAAAACACTTAATACTTATTTTTTCCAAATATTTTTTGCCAAAGTATACCTAAGAAGTTGTCAAATACAGCTGAAAGTTTTCTGGAGAATGTTTCTACCAACATTACACATCTAAAGACTGAGATGTTTTCTTTCCAAAATGGAAGAACAGATGGGAATGCTCTTCCATATTCTGATGACAGATTGAACAGAGCTCCGCTTGAAGCTTGAGATATTGTTGTTCTCTGAACAGATCCTGCTTTAGATTGCTCCACAAGATTCTCCTCAACTTGCCTGTTGCGATCCTTGCTCTTCGTGGCCTTACTCATTTAACCTTTAAATAACAGCTGTATTAAATTATCAGCTGACCTCTGAGAGCAATTAGTTGTATTTGATGTTTAGAGGTGTTGGAGTAGAAAGGTCTGAATTTGCCTCACAGGACTGAACGATATTTTGCATCCAGTCTCGTCTAAATCCATATAGGAAAGAACCGCTTGGACTGGATCAAATGTCTAATTACTCAGGCTCTCTAGTTGTAAAATATTTCTGTGCACTTGTCATTTTAGTTCAGCACATTGAACCCAGATAAAATAAAGATTGTGGTTGCAACAAGGTGTTTGAGTATTTAGCGAACTCTTGGGACTTTATTAAAAAAAAAATATGAAACTTGCTGTGTTAAGATGGCTCAGCCTGCAGTTATGTGCTTTTATAAACTCATTACTATCTTCCTAGATTCAGATTCAGAAAGCACGGTGAGGAAGTTGATTCAGAAAGACGGCAGAGAGGTCAGATAAATCCGGCGCAGAGACGAAGTGAGAATGATCATTTGTTTGTTCCTTCGAGGTTGTTTCTGGGAAACTTCCTTTAGTTTGTTCAAGTTGCCACTGCTTTTCTTTTGAGCACACTGTTGTCAGTTAGTGAGGTTTCTTTAATGAGATGTTTTCCTCAAGTCTGCAGCTCGAGTCTGAATGTCATGTCGGTGACTAAAATATGTGAGGAAAAAACCCCCACAATTTGTTTTACTGAGAAAACGGTTATATAATGCAGCTGCAAACAAATTTCACTCAAACTTTTAAATCTGCCAAAACATTATTTGCAAAAACATAGAATGCATTTCTCTAAAACTTGCTGCTTTATCCATTTGATATTTAATTTTGCTGACTATTTTGTACATTCTAAGTTAATTAGTGATTACTGCTATCTTTGTTTAGAACAAAACGGTTAAAATGTTTTGCTTTTACACTCTAATGCTCCCTAATTTAGGGCCAGATGTATCACTATGTAATTTTAACAAGATGTAAACTACTTAAATTTAATCTCTAGTTTACAAAATGTCGTACAGGATCCCATGGTAACATTGTTTAATGAAGGAGAACAAAGTGGAGATGGGAAAAGATGAGTGCAAAATTGCTGCTCCTTGTTGAAGGAAGGGAAAGTAGGAATTGTTCTGGAATGGCCGTCCAACCGCCACCTGCAGGAAAGGCGGAGACAGCGACTCCCTCTTCCTCAAACTCTAACCCAAATATCGTAGACGGTCTCCCCCATCAGACTGGCTGACAATTCAGCCTCCCATGTTTTCGCTCTGGTTCTTTTATGGAATCGTCTGTTCTGTTTGTACAGATATTTTGGTCAGTTTCATTTTGTCTACATCGTGAAAAAGGGACTTAAGATTCAAATAACATTTTGAGATGATACAAGACTTCGCTTTACGTCAGTCATCGCCAAACCCTAGAAATGCGTTCATTCTAGAAACTTGTGATATGAAAATTGTTCTGAAAGATTTTCTTTGACAGGAGGTCTCACATTTTGAGGTAAAGTGACTTTATCTCACTCAGGGGAAAAAAAAAAAACAAAAGAAAAAAAAAACATGGCTTTTAAAAACCAGATTTGACCAGTTTTTCAGCTTCATTTCTAAATCCATCAAAGTGCTGAGATGCATCTGATTTAGTCTTGCTGCTGCATTGGCTTAACGTTGCTGCAATTTTCTCAGTGGTGTCATCGTGGCAAGACGAACAATTTTCTGTTTTCCTCGGCTCGCTCTCTCTCTTTAATAGCGGCATTCAGAGCTCTTCTCTTTTAGCCACCCTGCTTCTTCATCATGAACAACTCGTTCCTCTTTTCCTTCTTTCCTTCCTGCTTTTAGAGTAATCGGACAAGTACAGCGGCTGTCACAAGGCAGATTTTTTTCTTTTATGGCACTTTCTAGTCTAACCAGTCTGTTTCGAAGGTGCTGAAAACTGTAAAAAAAA
>NW_015112853.1:369627-382971 GCF_001443285.1 Poecilia latipinna
TTTTTTTTTTTTTGGCCTTTTTTTATCTAACCCGTCTTTTTCGAAGGGGCTAAAAACTGAAAAAAAAAAAAAAAAAAAAAAAATGGAAAAGATTCTGCACCACATGCATTTGAGACGGTAATCACAGCAATGCAGAGTCAGTCTCCGGGACGTGCACAGACTTGAGATTCACATACATGAAGTACAAATTGGCCTGGCGGTGCAAGACTCTGTTAGAATAAATGCTGATTCGCCGAAACAAAAACAACGGCGAGAGGGGAGTAATGGCTACTAATTTAAATCCTGTTCTTTTATCTTGATAACATCCAGTTCTGCCTGATGAATGTAGGCAGAGAAATGTTGTTCAATCAGGAATTTTTTTTTTTTTCAGTTTTGCAAGTTAAACCTTCATCTTGTAAAATTTGATGTGATGTTCAGAATTTGTAAACTTTGACCCACGTTTCCCCCGTGGACTGTTGCACATTTTTACAATTTTTTTTTTCATGCTAATAGTAATAATAATAGTAATAGTGGAAATCAATGGGTTTAAAGTGGCATATGTACTTTGTTTTGCCGTAACATAGTGTTTATTATCAGATCATTGCCATTGAATTAATTCCGTCATTGACTTTCCATAAATTGCATTTGAAGCAAAATAATTATGAAATTGAGCCACTAATCAGTGGAAGATTGTACCTAATTAAAAGAACTGTAATATGGATCGATAATGTAATGTTTATTGGTTGTTTTACAATTGATGACTGATGTTTTATGATGTAAAGCACTTTGAACCGCTGAAATGTGCTATGCAGAAAATTTGACTTGATAAGGTGGGACCTGTCCGGCCCACTTTGTGGGCTTGGACCACTAAAAATAGGTTTAGTGTCTTCAAAGCACATTATTTAACTGCTATGTAACCATTTCTGCTGAGCACAGCTGTTGGTGGCCACAGTGCATGGATTAGGACAGTAATTATTATCCTTGAATATTTAAAATTGGCCAGGTATTAATATGAATGGCCCATTTTCTTTTGGGTCAGTTCTGTTAGCCGAGTCTCTTTGTTTTGTGTGCAAGTAGTGAACTGTCTGCTCTGCGCTATAATTATCTTGGTCTGTGCCTTGACTATTTTTTTTCCCACACTGTGACTTGGTACAGTGGAGGTTTAGTACCCAGTGGTGTCCAGATGGAAACCTGTTACAGATTCTTTCATACTGTGGACAGAAATTCTTGCAACACAGTTTGGCATTTGTTAGCAATTCTTAACAAGGTAGAAAAGGTGGAAAGACCTTCATCCCTTCAAACCCGTTTTAACTGAACAAAGAACATTAAACTACAATGATTTCTACTGGGATTCTCCGTCAAAGTTTAATATGATGTGTAAAGTGTTTTGCTGCTATTGGAAGAGCAATTAGTCTAACCCAGCGTTTTCATCTGCAATAAAGCTGCAGTATGTAGCTTTTATTTAAAAAAAAGTTTTTACATATTTGTTAAAACTGCCACCATGTAGTGACAATATAATCTGTGTACAAATTTAGTTTTTCTGCCGTTTTCCTATGGACCTGCTGACATGCACAAATGCGTTGTTCAGTCAAACAACCAATCAGAGCCAGGAGGAAGGTCTAAGATCTGTCAATCACCCTCATGTACGTGCTGCTCTCATCACTTGTCCCCTTTCCTCTCTGCTACACTACAGCTGGTTCATCACAACAGAGCCTGCCACGAATGCTCAGGCTAGTTAGCATGACAAATAAGCTGTTTTCCTGGAACAATAAGTTGTTTCTTTACTATTAACACATTTAGCGGCACATACACAAGCATGATTGACTACACTAAGGCTTTCCTCCTGACTCTGATTGGTTGTTTCTTGACCAGGGGCTTTTCTGCAGATGGCAATTTTCCAGTACACTGCAAATATCCAGCACATTTCATGACAGACACAACAATTATTCTGTAACACATGAAGTGTTGCTTTCTCTCACTCTCTTGCAGCCTTAAGGCTTTCCCTTACTTTATCCAAAATGTCAAAATCGGATCTCATTGACGTTGTTGCGTGACAAAAATTGCACCGTTTTGTTCACAGGAAGGCGTTCTCTTAACACCCGGCTCAGGTCGGATTCTTTTAACGAAGCTCTGGGTGCTCTCTCGCCGTGATCACTTTGTTTCCTATAAAAACATGACAGTGAAAATAAAATGGTAGATAGTCCTCTTCGCCCAGTATGTGTTCACACTGAATGGTTTTGCCATTTCAACCTCGTGGCACTGTGGCGTTCACGAAGAAGATGAATGTTTTATTGATTTATTTTTTGCATTTTGACCCAGTTGAAATTGACAGATTTTATTCTCTCTATGTCCTTGATAAAAGCTCCATCTCCTGGTTTTCCCTCCAAGGATATTTATTTAAGCACAATATTTTTTTCTGGCAATTTTCTGTTCCAAATAGTGTGGCTTAAAAAAAATGCTCGCAGCAACACCTCCTTCCTTTTTTATATTGAAAGGAAAAATATGATGATACAGTCCAACTTGCTATCAGAACACAAAGACTTATTCTTTTCAAAGCCTGTTATTTGGATAAGCTGGGCTGATGACTCACACCGCGAGCAATTTTCAAGAAGAGGATTTTTAATTACACAAGGTCAAAAATAAGTAGAGGTAACGGAGTGAATTTACTCTCTTTACAGATGGTATTCATATTTTCAGGAAATTCTGAACTGCATGGCGGGTTTTTTTTTGTTGTTGTTTTTTTCGATTCATGGAGATGAAGAGGATCTTACTTGCACCATTGAATCACTACTGTTCGAGTGTGGACGGTTGTTGTGAAGTGATACAACTGCAGTGTGGTTTTCTGCCTGTGGTGGAGGGTCATTAGTCGGATATTACGGCTGCAGCCTTGGTGACGGACTTCTCCTGCCTGAATCCCTCAGGTAGAAGCCTGATCTAGATCCCTCCAGACGAAGCCGCTAGACTTTTTTTAAAGGGGAAAAAGTGACTCTTTATGTGATCCATTATAATTGAACTGACAATGAGTTCATTATCACGTAAAGATTCGAATGTGTTATTCACTGCAGCAAAGGAGAGTTTCTTTGATATGAATGTTCCATCTATCATCTACACTGGCTTGTGTATTCAGGGCTGCAGGAGGGGGGGGGGGCTGCTACCCATCTCCATCTGTCGTTGGGTAACAGGCGGGACACACCCCCGGACAGGTCACCTGTCCATCAGAGACACACAAAAACACACTCATGCAGAACCTTGGAGACTAATTACCTTAATGGTCATGCTTTGCACTGTGGCAGGAGAAGAAAAAAGGAAAGTGAAAAAAAAAAAAAGTCTCATAATGACTCTCAAAAACTTGTCTATGAATCTGTTCTACTAAAAATGCACAGCTTTAGCTTCCCCTGATTTAAATTCTGTAAAAAAATAAAATAAAAAAATATCAATTAAGCACCTTTTGCTTATTTGAATACTCAACAGATTAGCCCTTTGATGTTAAGTCCTGCAGAAAGCACAAATCTGCTCACATTTTGACGTTAGAAGTACAGCTCTGGAAAAAAATCAAGAGACCTCTGCACTGAACCCCATCGAAAACCCCACAGTAAAAACATTAATATTGTTTCTAAATGAATATGAACTTGTTTTCTTTGCATTATTTGAGGTCTGTAAGCGCTGCATCTTTTTCGTGATTTTGACCATTTCTTATTTTCTACAAATAAATAACAAATTTATGCTCAGGCTTTCGGAGACATGTCAGTAGTTCATAGAATAAAATATATATATATATATATATATATATATATATATATATATTTTCAGAGCTGAATGTTATTTAGCTAAAGATGAATCCTGAGGTGCAATCTTAATTTCCCTATGGGATTAATAAAGTTTTTTACCTTTACCTCATCTTACCTTTTCTGCAAATGACAAAGCGTTCACCAAAAGCAATGCTGTAGCCTTGCATTTTAGGCAATAACATGTTTGTTTCTGTATTTTAAAAATGTAATCTACCTTTTAATGTGTCTCTAAATGAAAAATTAGCAGACTGTGCCAATTAATTTTTTCCCATTAGTTATCAGAATATTGTTAGTCGTTTTGTCGCAGCCCTTGTGATGATGTTGTTCTGTCCTGTGTCGTCTTCAGCTCACCACCGTCCTCCGTTTGCTGGCTGCCGATCCTCTGCTGGTGCACTGCTGCGACGAGGACGGCTACACCCCGCTGCACCGTGCGGCGTACAGCGGCCACGTTGAAGTCGTGAAGACTCTTCTGGCCGCCGGCTCTGTGGTAAATCACCGCACGGTCGACGGCTGGACGCCCCTGCACAGCGCCTGCCGATGGAGCCACGTCGCCGTGGCGAGTTGCCTCCTGCAACACGGCGCCCAGCTTAACGCCCAGACCAACGGTGGCCTCACACCGCTGCACTTGGCCGCCTCCCACTCAAACTCCTCCAAGCCGAACACGGCGCATGTTTTAGAGTTCCTCCTCTCCAAGAGGAACCTGAAGCCCGGGCTCCGCAGCAGCAGCGGGGAAACGGCCGGCGATGTGGCCCGACGCAGCGGCCCATATTACTTTTTGTTTGAGATGGTAGAGGACTGCGTTAACGCGGTCCCGTCTGTTACAGCATCTTAATCTGACTTGTTTTTATGTTTCTTTGAGATAAAGAATCTCCGCAGCATGATGCGATACCTGGGGATGGT
The DNA here is from genome assembly GCF_001443285.1 of Poecilia latipinna. NCBI lineage: Eukaryota > Metazoa > Chordata > Actinopteri > Cyprinodontiformes > Poeciliidae > Poecilia > Poecilia latipinna. The sequence continues at coordinate 374,295 of NW_015112853.1, forward strand.
ATGGCTAGGATGAGGATCAGCTGCCTCAGCTGATGCTCTTCATGTGGTACAAAAGTGAAATTTTGTCACATCTTCAACACTTTTATTGAATCTCTGCAGGACTTAACTTTAGACTTCTTGGTTCTTTCTTTTACCAGTGGATCTCTTTTTTTCCACTCTTTCTATAAATAGCAGATTGGTGGAGAGCACCGCAGAGCCGTGCCTTTGCCATCAATAGTAAGCACTACTTTTGTCAGTCTGTCGCGTAAAATCTGAAAAAATTCAGTTAGTTTTGAATACAAACTGTGAAAAGACCAAGGGACATGAACCCTTCTGTAAGGCACTGCAAGATATCTGATTCAGTCAAAGTTGGGTCAGCCTGTGAATGAACTACTTGCTTTGTTGTTGCAGCTGTATGATAGGTTAAGTATGGTTAAATGAAGCTACAAATAAAGACTTGAAATTGAACCTTGTATTTCTTTCCATTATTTTTATTAAGTTTTATTCGTGAGTAAGACGGATCACTGCACAGTACAGACACCGTCCCATGAGAAATGCAAATTGTTTACTTTCAGCATCTTCTTCCTCCTTTATTGTTACTGGGTGGCATGTCCTTTAAGTCCTGGGTTTCAATCTTCCACCTGGGAGCTTCAGCTTTCTCCCACATCCAAAAACTTTAAAGTTAATTAGTCTCTCTACATTACCCTTAGTTGTGGCTGTTAGTCCTCTGTGTCTCTGTGGTGGACTGGTGACCTGTCCAGGTTGCCGGAGACCAGCTCCTCCACAGACCTGCATGGACAAGTGAGTGTGAACAATGGATGGAGGCATTGTCGCCCCGAAAGGTTGCCAAGCAACAATATATTCCTGCATCTCAGCCTAGTAGACTCATTTTGTGACTTGTCTTAAGATTTGAGAACTAAGCCAAATGCAGTATATGTTTTTGCTTTTGTGAAATCTACAGATGCATTTTCCCTCTTTAAGTTCAAATTAGCCACAATACAATTTATTAAATTTGTTTCAAACAATGCTTAGATTTTTGGCATCATTAGCCAGTTTAGCTACAAGTGGTTGTAGGTCATTTCTATCTTAATTTGTTGCAGGCCAATTGTGAACCTAGTGAAGCTGATTTGTGAGTGCAGTAAAACACCAAGTGATCTGCTGAGTGCATATTTATTCAGAGCTAAGGGTTCTTATTCAGCTCTGCGAGTGGACTCACTCAGTGCTTTCTCTAGAGACAATCTCTGATTCAAAATGCAGCAGCTGAGCTCTTAACTGGAAGCTGGAAGTGAGAGCGACGTGTAACCCCAGTATTGGCTGCCAGTCTCTTATCGGATTGAGTTTAAAGTTCTTCTGGTGGTTTTTAAAGCTGTAAATGTCCTACCTATTTTACTTTAAGTTTTTATTCTTTTGTGGGGGGGGAGGGGCGAGTGTTCTGTGGTTTTATGAATACTGTACTGCACTTTGATGCAGTAAATACCTGTTTTTAAAACATTTTATAAATAAATGGACATTGACACAGAGGTGGAGAAACTCTCAAGAGAAAAATATTTGTAATTTATTTCTGTACATCTTCATCAAGGACATATGTAACTATACAAGCTGAGAGTAAATTAAACACTGCAGCAAAACAAAGTGTCTAAAATGTTTCTACTTGCAGGTGACTATATAATTTTTATTATATGTAATATACATTTAATGATGATCAACCAGACGTACTGGGAAGCTGCTGATGTGACTCAATAGAAATGACAAAATACAGTTATAGTTATACATGGTGTTACCATGGCAACCAGTCATTTCCTTTAATTATAAGGTTAGTTGGATTAGATTACAGATATAATTTACTCAAGTGATTAATTATGTTTGCAAGTTGTTTAAATCGATTACTCTCAGTCATCTTACAGCTTTTTTTTCTTTTTTGAACTTAAATGCTTCTGAGATGAAAAGCTGGTTGTGGTCGCCTTACACACACGTGAAACCTGGCTGCACTGATCGGACAAGCAGACCGGTCTGCGCCTCTCTCTCTCTCTCTCAAACTAGCGTCATGAAAATGTAAACTTCCAGCACATTTCTGTTGCCGATTTAAGCGTTTTCACACACGCATAAATCCTCCCACGATGGAGATTTTGGGCCTTGCCGACGACGTTCTCTGATGCCCTGCAAACTTCAACAATACAACTGTAAAAAGTCAATTTATCCCGAAAAAATGTCATATTTTTAGCTTTCATTTCTAGGCTTTCTTTCGACTCTCATTGAACTTTATCGAACCCTCTTTACTGTTCACCTTCATCGTGCCACTTGTGCTCTCTGCAGCTTTGGTTTGTGATCTGCTCCACCATGTGCTCCACTCAGTCTGCTGCACTTTTACTAAAAAAAAAAAAAAAAAAATCTGTGGTTACCATAACAACTATAATGTTAAAATAATTTTTAATAACAAGTCAATTAAAAGCATAAAAATACTTCGACATTGAGTCTAAGCTGGAAGAAGGCCTCAGATTTGTCACTTCAAAAACACCTGCTAATTCATGCTACACTTACTTCAAATTGTAATGTGTGCATGATGAGGAATTTAATTACTTTGTGAAAAAAAAAAAAAACTAGTCGAGTGGTTTAACATTTAATCAGTGCGGCAGCTGGTGACATTATGTTAGAACACTTTGCAGTCACTTATAAACTTCATTTCAGAGTAAATGTGAAAGGTGACACAAGGTCAGTGTTGCAACAATTTTAGTGTTTAGAATTTGAGACAATTTTGTTTCCTGAGCCACCGTAACAATATTCGTGACAAATGTCAATCCGCTTACATACTGGATACGATTTTAGCAGAAAACGACCAGAGAGACTGAGAGGGGGAAAAAAAGTCAAAAACAAGGAACGCAGGATAAACATACGTACACGCAAACAAACGTATGTACAAAATCGAAATGTAAAACTAAAAAATGGGATGTTACGTGATTTTAATTGGCGCCTCTGACACCCCCACAGAGGCTTTTGAGCAGCACGTCTTAAAAAAAAAAAAAAAATCACAGCCTGTTTTGTTCACGCACCCAGCATGTTACCTGTTTTATCTAACAAACCCTTTTACAATAACTGGAGGTGACTGTAATGGCTGCTGCAGCTTCCGGCTGAAACTTTGCAAACTCTTCCAAAGATTTTGTAACAATTACAGATACGGCATCATCTGGTTTTGGTTTGCTACATGATATGATTTTGCAGACGTTTCCTGCCCCGTGAAGATCAGCACACGTTTTGAGCACAGAAATTGCTCTGAATGAGCCACGAAAACTGTCTGCAGAGACTAATCAAAATAATCATATATTTCAGCATCATTTGCAATAGATTATTCTCTGAGTGAAAAAAAAAAAACAGCAGAAAGTTTCAGCATTTATATCCATTTGTATGTCTCTGGTTACTGAATAAATCTGATGGAAAGGAGTTATGAGAGTGTTTTATTTGTTGACCTGTTAATACTTGTGCTGTAGTTTTTGTTCTGCTACTTAGAGTAAGCAAAGCCTCTAATTATTTCAAATATAAACTTAAATTCCTGACAAATGAGACTGAAATTACATTTCTTGATTTTTTTTGTCAGAGTACAGTGACTACAACTCAAGTGTCAGCAAGCCACAAGACAACAGATAAAAGATGACTTTAGATGATGTTTCAAGAGGACATCTTGATTTTGTAAGCAGGAGAATTTCTTGAAATGACTCTGGAGTCAACATCTCCAGAGTCATTTTTTTTGACTGTGAGAAAGATGAGAAGACATAAATATCTCAAGATTGCATTCAATTTCTTGCTATTGTAGCACAGTCAGCACATTGAACGATTGTCATTATAGCATCATCGTGCTGCTTTACAAAAAAAAAAAAAAAAGTGAAATTGCTCAATGATTCCAGTTACTGGAGCGGCACAAAAAAATAAAATAATAAAGCCAAAATTTCAATGCAGAACACCTAATGGAAATTATGCTTGAAAAGGATATGCTGTGATATCGCTTAGCAACGGGAAAAAATTGTCCTGATACAAAGACTGATGCCTCTAACACAGGTTTGGCATCGCCCCAGATAAATTAAAAAAAAAAAAACAGCAGATCAGAGTGGTCTTTAACTCCCACGAGGGCCATTTGCACTTGTTCGTTGTGCAAATAGCATAACAAACAAGCAGTTTGACCAAAGGTTAAATTTAATCAGCGCCCTCCCTGGTGTTATTACCGAGAACAGGCAGGAAGAAGAGGTTATAATGGCAGATATGGAGGAAATGTTCTATCAAGTGACCGTCCCAGAGGAGGACTTTCATGTTTTCTCCGGCAGACATCAGGGGGATACAACTCAGGAGATTGTTGAGCACAACATCTCTGCTGTGCTCCACTCAGAGCTATAAATGTTCTCTGAACCCTGCGGACTTCACTTCGACAACACTCGGGGCGGACCAGCTGGAACAAAGTCACCCTCGGTTGTAGAGGTCAAACTATGTCATCAAACCTGAGGAAGAGTGAACAAATAGCATCAATAAACAAATCTTCACCAACCCAAAAGTAAGAAATGCTTTGGATTTGAATTTAAGGCAGGTAGTAGCATTTTCCATCTATCAATTTTGTACTGGTTGCATTCAGTTCTTCCCATTTTAAATTGTATTCAAGTCAAGTAATTGACTTATTAAAGTTTTACTCTTCTTTTTCTAAACCCCATGAAGATTTTCTTGGCTATGTTCTTGTTTTTGTCTCCTTCTTTCATTTATACGAAGTCTGTTGCCGCCATGTGATTTTAAACGGCCCGTATCGTAATTTTTCCAACTGCACTCGTCACTTTCAGCTTTGATCTCATCTGACCACAGTATTTTTTTTTCTCAGCGTTTCAACTGGCTTCTCCAAATGTTCAGCAGGAAACGTTAAACAAGCAACTTTTCTTTTTCAGCAGTGGAGTCTTGAGCAGTGGATGTTCGTAGAGGCCATTGTGGTTGATGAGTGTTAATTGGGAAAAAACTGCACCTGGTATTTAGAAGTCTGTCTGAAGATTTCTGCAGGAGCTCCTTGAGCAGCTCTGATGATTATTCATCCTTCAAAGGGCAACTGACCACGGCTGGTTTATAGGTTAATGATTTTCTGTCTCCTTCCTGATTATGACTTCAAATACGGAAAAGGATTAGGGCCACCGAAAAAAAAAAAAAGAATTCTGACTTTAATCTCAGAATTCTGACTTTAATCTCAGAATTCTGACTTTAATCTCAGAATTCTCAGAATTCAGAATTTCAGAAGTCACTTAAATCAGACATATTTCTCCAGAACGTTAGCTGTCCGCCACAACTCGCATCTGTGATTCTGAAGCTGGTTGCTTGCTGGCACCCATCAGCTAGGATTCTGACATTAAAGTCAGAATTCTAAGATTAAAGTCAGAATTCTGACATTGAAGTCAGAATTCTAAGATTAAAGTCAGAATTCTGACATTAAAGTCAGAATTCTAAGATTAAAGTCAGAATTCTGACATTAAGTCAGAATTCTAAGATTAAAGTCAGAATTCTAAGTGTCAAGTTAAAACAGCAAATGGTGTATATGTGAGTGCATTACCATCTCCACCCAACTGGCACGCGCCTCACAGGAAATCAAGCACACCCATCCCTTCTCAGGCCCATCAGAAACCTATAAAGTAACTCGGCACGCCTGTGTTCTGAATCATCCCTTCAGACGAAGAACTCGGCTCCAAATTTCCACAGAGACACCACTGGTAGGGACTGAACATCAAACCGAACCTGCATTCAGAAAACCTAATTAGTCTTGTTAATGGAATGTGTTTATGTATTTGGAATGTAGTTCGTTTGTTTATTCACTGATAACTTAATGGTAAATTAATATTGTTTGGAAATTTATTTTGTTCACTATAATCTGCAAGTAATTTTGGTTCATTTGTTTGTAGGTTTTCAACCTGCTTGGTGTGTCTACTCTGACCACTCAAACAAATCATGGTGGTCTTGTATTGAAAAGTGAAGTGATTTAAAGACAAAAGAAAAGAGAAATAAAAAGATGACACTGAGATGAGTTGTTCCTGCGTCTCTTTGATGGGAGCAAGCCTTTTTCAAGTTTGGGCAGAAGCCGAGGTGTTTGAAGAGGCCAAAAAACTTGACACTAAGATTAAAATCAGAATTCTGAGATTAAAGTCAGAATTCTTTCTTTTTTTCTTTTTTTTTTTTCAGTGGCCCTAATCCTCTTCTGTACTTCAATGATGCCTAATGGACAAAAAAAAAAAAAATGCAAATGACCAGGCCTGGGAATAAATTTAACTCTCAAATCCCACCGTAGAGGCAAAGACATTTTCCTCCCAAATGTGCAACATCACTTAAGAAGTCTGACTTCCTAAAGACAGAGCCAACTACATCAAATCTAAAAATAAATAAATAAATAATTTAGCTTTAATTTGGTTTAGCTGTTTTAATACTGAAGTAACATATGTGCAGAGCGCGTAATAATTAATTAGCTTCAAAACATTTCTCTGAACACGATGAGCTGCAGCACGAAGGACAGGGAGTGAAAAAAAAAACATTCTCACAAGCAATCTGTCAGAGGCAAGACTAATGAGTTTTCACAAGCTAAAAAATAAATGCATGAAATAAATGAAGTTGCTATTCAGCAACATAATTAGCTGATGGTTAATTAAGCAATACAGAGAGAGAGTTGTGCTGCATGCTAATTTACAAAATAAAGATAGCCCATTTAATGTTGCCGCCATGTTGACTACGGGACACAAACAAAAAGGACCTTTAAACCCTTCGATCCTCACACAGCCCATTTCGTCTCCTTCGATAAACCTTTAAGTGGACATTGGTCTCAATGGAAGGCTGTTCCAGAGCGAAGGGCTGTGACAGAAGAGGCAAAAAAACAAAAACAAAATTGCTTTCTGGTCCTTGTCAGCATCATTGAAGCTAACTTCTGAAGTAGCTGTAATGAATCCATTGTTCTTTTAGGAAAGCCAAAAAGCTGAACATTACAATAATCTATTCTGCAAGTCAGAAAAGCCTCCGCACTCCTCCGCATGCAGGAGAAACGGCTATGCTCAATTCTTCAGATGATGTAATGCATTATTGTATTAAATTTATTTTTGCAACAGGGTTTTTGAAACTTAAGTTTCAAGCAAATGAAGTAACACAGAGTTGTTGTTTTTTTTTTTGACCTCATCTGAAAGGTTCATCGGCAGCGTCCAGCGCCGAACTGATAAAAGGGAAGAGTGGGAAAGTGATTTGGTAAGCAAACTAATGGATGTCCATTTTTGTTTCTTGATGCTTTTACGTGTCAAAAACCCAGAGCTGCTTTCAAAGTGAACAAAATCATGTTTCACCTTGTGGATCTGATCACCTTTTCACCCGAAGCAGAAAAAAGGGCCAACGCAAAATGGTCACTTAATCAGGCAACACGGAGGCAGACACAGACAGAAGCAATCTTCCCAAACATACACAGCTCAGAGTGAAGGACTTTCATCTCCTCTGTGTCTGTCTGGGCTGAACCTCAGTCACGGCTCTGTGTTCACCGTTTAGGGTGAAATATGTATTCTGCATCAGTGATTCCCCATAGGATTGTATCGTGGCCACTCGTTGCATTCAATCTGCATTCAGTTCTCCGGCACCCAGCTTACTTTGCTGAAGACCTGTTCTGAATGCCAACAGATTAACTTCCATGATAATAAAAGAGCCTCTGGGACCTCAGTCTTTCAGCTCTGCCGCTGTTCATAATTAATAAGTAATCCTGTATTTTGTGTTGGAGTTATGAGCTACAGTCCCAGCCAGCATGCCTAGGTGGGCCCCATGTGGGGACAAGGAGGGCAGACTATATGGGTCCCATATGGGTTTGTCCGCGGGTTCCACGATGGCCCCACATGGGTTTGCCCATGTAGGGCCACAGCCCACATGGGTGCTACATGGGCCCTAATTGGACAAAACCCATGTGGGCCCCCACCAAATAGGGCCCATGCAGGGCCCATGTGGGCTCTGGCCCTACATGGGCAAACCCATGTGGGGCCATCGTGGAACCCGCGGACAAACCCATATGGGACCCATATAGTCTGCCCTCCTTGTCCCCACATGGGGCCCACCTAGGCATGCTGGCTGGGAGTGCCTATAAAAAAAAATGGCATAACCTTGGATGTCTTACTGTGTTTTTTTGGCTGTAAAAAAAAAATCGATCATGACCAACAAAATGTCTTTTCTTTTTGACAAAGAAATGTACCAAAAAACTGATTTAGACAAAATAGAGATGATTAAATAAACAATGTGTAACATAAACCAAGTGATTGGTTAAATATTGATCTCTTTTGGCACCTTAAGTAAGTTTCTCATTGCCATCTTCCCATAAAGCTTTGACTGGAGAAGAACCAGGAAGCAGTCGGTGTCTGCAGAGTCTTTGCCATCTACTATAGTAACATTTACTTGAGTGACTCCTTTGTATCTTTAGGAGTATTTTTTTTTTTTACTTTTACTTAAGTCATTTATACTGTGGGGTAGCATTACTCTTACTTGAGTAATATTTCTAGATTCTCCATCCACTGAGTGAAGAACAAACATGTTTTAACCAAAACTTCACCAGACAAAGACAAACACCTGCAGTTTTTTTGCTACAGTTTCATAAGTTTTTTTTTTTTTTTTTTTTTTTAAAAAAAACTGTTTGGAAAAAAAAAAAAAAAGATTTTAACTTATTTTTTTATTTTTTTTTTTATTA
>NW_015112853.1:386266-404727 GCF_001443285.1 Poecilia latipinna
AACCCTGGAGTTTTTTTTCTTAAGTTTTATAAGTTTTTTTTTTTTTTTTTTTTTGTTGAAAGAAACTGATTTGGAAAAAATAAAAAAAGGATTTAGCCTGATTTTGTCATTTTTTTATTACTTATATAAAATATTGTAACTTTCAAACTTAAAATACCAAAATTTCAACTTAGCTTTATATTTTGGTCCAATCACTTATTTTTATGATAGTTTTGTAATGCTTTTTTATTTATTAGTCATTATTTTAGTCAAAAATCAGTTTATACTTTAACATAAAAGGGTTTTTTAAGTAGTTTTTTTTTTCTTGTCTAAAAATTTTACTTCTGTTAAACCATCCAAGGGGATGAATACCTTCTACAAGCGCTGTATATCACACTCTCCTCGTCTTTGCTTGTCGTGCTCGGTTTGTCCTTGCCGTGTTTTTCTCTGTTTTGTTCACAGGACTATATTAAGAAGTGAATCTCATCCTTCTGTGTTTATATTCTTACTTTCAGCGCACAGAACCCTGTTTCAAATGATGAGAAATAACATTTAGGTTTTCTTCTTTGCAACTAAGAAAGTAATCGACTTTAAAGCACCTAAATGAAGAAATGCTAAAAAAAAGGTCTTTAGATGATGTAATAATAAGATGGAAGTTTTATGAATAACTTTGGCCTGACTTGTCACACATTTGGATTTTTTTAAAAAATATATATTTTATCTTGTGTAATATTTGCATTCGTGGTCATTTTTAATGGAATCCAGCTGCAGTTGCCTCAGCCAATAATCACTTGTATAAGTGTTAGATTTATATCAAAAAGTTTCAGCCTGTGGTCACTAAATGACAAAACACATGAGATGAGAGAAATGTATTATTACAAACATTTTTATGCACAGTATGTGCTCTGGCAAAACTGTTTAACAATAAGATCACGAGCCTGATGCTGAGAGAAATGGCAAACCAGGCTTTCCGGAGGGTTTTCTGCTTGCAAAGAGAACTTAGCCTCCTGTTCCTCTCCAGTGATCCCAGAGCAGACGTTAACGACACAGGTCAGGTCGTTCTGGCCCTGCGGTGGGAACACGAGACCGGCAGATTAGAGGAAGACGAAGGTGACGCTTGTCAAAGGCTGATAAAAATGACAGAAGGTGATGAGATTTACTCAGGAGGCTTTAGGATTAGAGAGCACATGACTTATCACTTGTTGTCACTGATAATAGTATTCAGTTTGATCCGGACACAAAAATACATTTTCGAGCTTTTATTTTCATAAAACGTGCCCAGAGACACATCCAGCAGGACAAGTGATGAGCATAGCAATATAGCAGCACAGATTCAATTCAAATCAATGATCTGCATAACATATCAGCTGCCAAAGAGAAAACATGGCCCAAACGATGAGTGCTTCAGCTCCTAAACGTCTCATACTCTTGATATTTTGGACTTCCTGTTCTTTTCAGTGACACACAAAATTAAATTATCTCTAATTGGGCAAGAGATATGTCTCTGGCTACACAAAGGAAAAGGACAGCTGTTATTATTAGTAGTACTTACTCCAAAAGAATAATAAACCTTCAGAATACACAGCAACAGCGACTGAGTCCAGCCTGATACGTAAAAGATGTAACGTCGAAGCAATGCCATTTTGTCTTTATCTTGATCGTCTCATTGCTAAATGATAAATTGCTTCATCTCATCTCTTTGTCCTCGTTTGCAGCATCTAACAAGAGCTCAGAAATGTGCTTTTGTGTCTGACAGGAACTTTTTGTGCAGTCAGTGTCTGGTTATCACTGTGTTTGAGCGACAGAATGATAATCAGACAGGAAGTTGGTTAAAGTGCTAATGCAAACCCTCTCCATCATCTCTTTGAGTCCGTCCTTGTTGCTCAGAGTAAAAGTCAATGTCGTTGATCAGAATTAAAGTACTTGCAGGATTTTCCCGACATTTGGATCTTACAGTTAAAGCCCGAGGCTACAACGCGTCTAATTAGTCTCATGGCGTACAAGTATCTTCCAATCTGAGACCTCCGAGTCATGCACTGATTCATTTTACCAGTGCATATCTTATTTGTTTGCCTGACAGTACAGTGGTTTACTTTATCTCAGTTCTGAGGGGGGGTTTTTCCCCTCTCTTCCAAAATGCCAATTTTAACCATCCTATGAATAAAAGCATCTTTTCTGATCATTTCTAACCATCTGTGGTGAAGGCTGGTGTTGACATTTTGCTTTAAAAAAGCCATGACTTTTTACACTAATTTGTAGGTACATCATGCTGAAGGATATTTGTGAGTTTGAAAATGAATGGCTGGCATTTATAAGCATTCATTAAAGAGACGAGTAGGACGCATAAAATCCCTCAGGTTAAAGTTGACAGTTAAATGGGCTCATGTCTGTAAGCAGCTTGTGTTCAGGAAAACGAGAAGACATTTACTAGCTAACAGTGTCCACTGGAGTCGTTTTCAGTGAGGTTTATTAGCGTTAAATAGGAGGGATTTCTCCCCACCGTCACCACATGATTGAGTGACTGATGCAGAGTTACTGACTCAAATACAACAAGCTGGGCTTCTTTGGCTGAAACATAGCAGCAGCGGCATCATGCTGTGGGGACGACGTTCTTCCACAGGACACCGGTCAGGTGATCGGACTGCAATCTTACACGTCTCAGTTAGCTGTATTGTAATTTCCGTTGACTGTAATTGTTGGATTGTATTAAAAATGTTTTGAACTTGGTCTGATTTGGATTTTAGATTCAAGCCTTATATTTTCTGAAGTACATGTCGGCCTCAAGCTTTGTTCCGTTCAGGATCTTTTCGGCGTTGGCTGAAGTCACTACAGATGAGAGGCGGAGTCCAGCATGAAAAACAATCTAAAGACGCTTCTATATATATTCCATGTCTGTGCAGAAAGCTGGAAAAAACTCATGAGAGCAGCTACGGGTGTTCATTAGACCCATTTGAGAAAAGTATAACAGAGAGATGTGTTTACACAGACAGCCCACCACTCCAGACTCTGACTCACACAGCTGTGACTCATTTCATTATGAAAAAATTCTCCACAAAGTTCATATACTATTGAAAGTGGCATTGGAAACCAAGTTCTCTTAAGTTTCTAAGTTTCTGTCTGAAGACAGAGTGGCTTTGTCTTCAGGGTTTTTTGCTAATATTTCTCAGTGTTGCATGTTTATCACACAGTCTGTGTTTCCATCAAGCAGTTTTCCTGTTTATATTTTAGGATTTTCATGTTTTGCTGAGCTCTGTTAAATGTTTCTTTAAATATAAAGTAGTAAAATATTTCCTATCAGTGTAAGGAGTGAAAAACAGATTGTGGGGGGGAAGGACTGACAAATTCAGACAATACATCAACAATAACTAGGCTGATAGAGCAGGGGAGTCAAACTCATTTTCATTTAGGGTCAAATCAAAATTAGAAATATTTAGATTCAAAGATACTTTATTAATCCCATAGGAAAATTAAATAATATTCTCAAGGGGCCATTTATAACAGAATGTTCTGATAAAACGTCTGAAATTTAAATAATAAGAAATGTCTTTCAGATGTAATTTGAAAGAAAAGAAAACTGCTTTGATTTGATTTGTAAAATATTTGGTATTTTTGTGTTCCTCCAGGCTCCAGAGGGCCACGTTAAAAACTTAGGGCGGGCCGGATTTGGCCCCCGGGGGCCTTGAGTTTGACTCTACCGGTGAACTAAAAAGCCGAAATCAGGACATTCCTGCACTTCCAAACAATTCCCTCCATGAGCTTTCATTGGGTCCTACCAAATACATTTACTGCAAACTGAACATTTTATATTACTTGTTAATTAATAATGTTCCTCAGTGTAAATATAACACCTTCAAATTTCTGTAAAATTCTGAAAATATAACATTCTGACAAAATTGCTAGACACAGTTGATCGGGGAAAGCGCAGGATTACATTTTTATTTTGCATTTGTTAATTTGTTTATATTAAAGGATTAAAAACCCCAGTGGCTTAAACCAACTTCTATCTCTGCAAGTCTTTCCTCCCCAAGGACTGGACATCAGGATCTAAAATCTGTGTTGTTTAATTAAGTGACGACATTCTCTCTCAGAAGCTGCCGACAACACTGCACAAATAATTATGAATAAAAAAATAATAAAAAAAAGCCAATTAACCCATCTCCCAAGCTTTCTAGTCAAGCATGACCCCGCTGTCATGCTACATGGCGGGCTGGAGGGTATTAAGGGTTCGTCCTCTCACCGTCTGAACCACAACGCAGCGACCTCTTAAGATTCATCAGCACAAATATATTACACTTGATTAATAGTTTTTGTTCCAGCTGGATGTGCTGGTGCCATTTAGGCCTTAATAATAATAAAAAACGCAGATACATCACGGTTTAAGAATGCAACAACAACAACATCAACAATGTGGATAACGCCACTTTGGGAAGCCAGTGACCGTCTGTCACTCAGGGCCATATAGGCAGAGCAGGATGTGAGCAGAAAGAGCAGAGAAGCTGCAGGAGGAGCGGCTGACTGGAGCAGAGCCGCCCTGAGGCTCCAAAGATCAGGAGCCACGCAGTGAAACTCGCCGAGGGATCGCCGCGGTGGTTTAATACTAAAAACTCATGACGAATGAGGGAATTATTGTGACAGTCCCTGAAGCGAGCTGAACGATTCCTGCAGGACCAAACAAATGTCGCTGGCTGCCAGATTCATTTCATCAGCACGGATTAAGATAACACGAACATGTTTGATACTGCGAGTGCAGTGCAGGATCCTGTTGGGGGGGCATGAGAGGGTTTGGAAGACGCGCACTAATTAAATGTGAGGTGGGAGTCATGACAATGTGAAATGCATGGAAATGTTAAAGTTACAAACCAGAGGGAGTCAATTTCCTCCGCCAGCTGGAGAACATGGCCAGCAGGAAATGTGAAGATATGAGAAACAGGGAACATAAATAAGCCTGTGGGCAAAGCGAGGCGTGCAGATAAATAAGAGATATCGTTCAAATAAAAATCCTGGCTGATTGCTGCGATGCATTCTGTAAGTGAAATGATTTCTTTTTCCTTCCCCCCTTTTGATAAATGAAACAGGAGAAGGCTTGCTTTAGCAGAGCACTTAACCAAAACCCAAACAAGTGAAACCAAATTTTGGTACGTCATATATTTCACACATTTGTGCAATAACAACTAAACTACTTGCTTCTTCACAGGAGTTTGTGTTAGCCAGAAATATCCACATATGAAATCTCTGCGGGTATTCAAATGCAAATTAGGACCAATTTGCATTCTTTTGTTGTGACCACAGAACCACATACTTAAACAAATATGGATATATACAAATCAGCCCCTTCACTCAAAGAATATCCACCCACAATGAAATACAACGGTGGCAGGAAATGAGCTAGAACTACAAATATGTGTGTAAATGTATGGTAAAAAAAAAAATGTCTTACTGAGACTGGGACGGGAACCCAGGCAGGATGCAGGCAAACTCATATTTAAAGTTTACCTTCAAGGGAAGACCGAAGAAAACGAGGAACACGACCGGCAGAGGATGAGGTAGAACCAGAAGAGTCTGAGAGAACTTGGTACAAAGCACTGAGGGGAAAAGACACAATCTGATTAATTATAAAGCTTTATAGTTTAAATGTGATTTAGTTTATCTCGGGAAGCCAAAAGTGACCTTTGACATTAATTAGAGAGTTAAGATTTTAGTGTGTGTATTCGTGCGTGTATTTCCAAACCTGCTCCACCTGGAACGTTGTGGTCTAGTCGACGCCCTGACATGTTTTCTAAGCAGGATGAGGAGCTTTAAATACACCTCACATTCACCCCTCCACCTGCTCGCATATTCGGTCAGTAGGGGGAGAGGACAACAAATTCAACTCCAGCTGTTTGGGACTCATGTTTTCTTCAAGATGCTCTCAGAAGAAGCTGAGAATCAAAGCTGCACCAGTTCCACCTTTTCCAGCAGGCATCCACCCACATGTCCTCCACCGAGACTTCATGAGGCTCGGTGTGAATCGAGAACAGCCTGGTAGATGTCGATATACAAGGATGTAGGCTGTTGGGTTTCTAAAGAGTAAGCTGCATTTTCTAGATCTTGTATAAACTGAACAGGCTTTATTGATAAAATGATGAGGTTTTTTTTTTTTGTTCCTTTACTACCACCTTTTGGAGAGGAATGGGGAAAAAAAGGACTCTGCTTTGGACAGTTTAACATGAAGTTAATATTCCACGGATCTGCTTTTACACCAACTTCCTGGTAGACTTTAAAATGTTTACTTGAATCAGAGAAAAGCAGAATAAAAGAACCATTCAGCTTCGTCTATAATCAGATTCCTCAAAATTTTCAAATTATTTATAATTTCAAGGGAACTTTGCAAGGCGAACTTTTTTACAGTCAAAGTCGTGTCTAAACCTTTTCAGCTTTCAGAAGGATATGAATTAGGAGACATTTCTGCGTGAAGGCAAATCTCTGCAGGCAAAAAAAAAAACGGTCTCCACATTTTACTTTAATTTCAAGGTTTGACATCTGCTGACGGGTTGAAAAGTTTCAAGGAAAAGTAGAAAAAATCACTTATTCTGAATTTGGGTGTCAATATTCTGACAGTGGAAAAGTCCCTGTGAAACTGAGGTTTTTAAAAACATAAATAAAAATATATGCTATGAATCACTTCAAAACCTTTCCCACGTATGTGATATATATACGCCATATAGTTGGAGGAAAACTAGGATATTGAGAAAAAGCTAAACAAATACAGTGGTGTCACACTCCAGTCAGATATAAATATGTCGAAACACCTGCAAAGGTTTTCTGAGCCATGGTCAAGTATCTGTCTCTCTGTCTGGGTCAGTAGGACACAATCACTGGGACGTCTGCTGACTGGACAGATGTCCAGAAGACAGTTATCGATACGAGAATAAGCCACAAAAGGTCTAGAGCATCATAAATCTGATTTAATATCGATATGATTAATTAACTGCTTAGACAAAATACACCTCAATGACTTTCGCTGTTTAGTTTATGGTACAATACCTCCCTCTAGTGTTTACAGTAACAACTGCATCTGGGCTACAGCGGGCTGGTGCGTTTAGAGGTCTTAATATGGACCAGTAAGTTTTAACAAAACATTTTATCATATCTAAACTTTTTTTTAGCATTGTTTTTAATGTGCTAAACAGTGGAACACAAGGCTGAAAATGTTAGCTAGTTTGCTTTTGATTTAAAGGTATATCATGCATACAATTTTGTGTTTTGAGGGAACCATTTTCTTTTCTGTGAATAATTTTTTCTTGATAAAATCACTGACGGATTTGGTTGCCAACCTTGAGATTTTCTCTGCATGCCTTACTTCACCCCGTTTCTTGCTTTTCTAATTTGGTGCCTTTTTGATGAAATGAGTTTTTGTGTGTAACTTGCTCATATTAACAGCTGGAACAATAAGTAGAAAGCTCAAAACAGCTCAAACTGGGACAAACAAGACTGGACTGAAACTGCAGATTTTTCTGCCACTACAAATAGAAAGGAGGATCTAGGTGGAGGTTTTTTGTTTGTTTGTTTTTTTGTTTGTTTTTTTAAATCCAAAACTACTTGTAAAAAAGAACTGCAGCATCAATTAAGGGCATCTGAGGTGAACAAGTGACCATAACGACCTTTTGGCAGCGTCCAAAGACTGGCACATAATGCAGGGACGGTACAAACTCAACACAGCATCAAAGTGGTTGACGCATTCAGTGACCTCAACAGAGCAAGTCATGAAAATCTGCTAAACAAACACGCCTTTTCAAAGTGCTGCTGAAGGCATGTTCTTGTTCACGTTGCTGAAGAACAAAACCAAGAAAATGGGAAGAAATCGGCCCAAACATTTTAGGAAACCGTTTTGTAAGACCAAACAGTGAAACCCTGTTTATGATTGTGATCTACAAATAGTTATTGATCCCTTTTCTACACGGCTATTTTGTTCATTTCATTAAAATGTTGTAAATTTATTGAGCAATAGAAGAAATAAATACTATATTAAAAGTGCTTTTAACTTATTTCTGGCTCACATGGCAAAGAACTTGAGGTTTGTGATGGTAGGATTACATGTGGTTCTCTCTGTGGTCTTCTTTCTTCATTAAAAACACTGGGAACTTTGACGAGCGTGATTAAATCTTAGAAATACCAAGAGATTTTAGCAATATGTTGAAACTTGACCAACATCAGCCGATACCGATACTAGAGATATCGTGCAACCCTAATTTAGGCACAAAGAAACAATTTCCAGTGAAATAAATACCCACAACACAAATGAAGCTTTAACTTGTTATAAGATTTATATAAAAGAAAAAACATAACACAATAACCGGGTCATGTCATACAATGTGTTTTTCCTTTGATTCTCTGAGGGGTATTTACAAAACAGGCTTATTTACACACAGCATGAACTCAGAAGTGGACAGGAAAAACTACACAACAGCAACTCGAGCAACCAGTTAGCATATTGGTAATATATTCATTATGTACAAGTGTAACTGGCCAGTCTGGAGCATTACAGGAGGAAAGATATTCTGAAAAAGGCTGAAATAACTTCAAGTATCTGATGTGAGGTTTTAATGGAGGTTTTAGTCTGACGGACGCAGATTCGGAGCAAAAGCAAAAATCTGGTGGAGCAAAAGGACAGGAGGAGCTCTAGGGAGGACTGCAGACGATACAATAAGTTTTCTTTTCTCTGCCCCAACACTAACATTAACACAACCAAAGGAAAACCTCTTTACACATATAATGATAGCTTGTAGGCCTATAGCACCTTCTTGAGGCTTATAAAAAAAAAAAATTCTGCAACAAGCAGAAAAACAAAACAAATAAAGTTGCTCAGGGCAGCAACATAACTTCAGACAGATTGAAAAGCCGACAAAAGACAACAGGCTTTCACAGCAGTTTCAAACTTTTTGGACTTTATGAAGCTGTTAACTCTATAAGAACCAAACTCTTAGCTCCATGCTGATGAAATGTTAGGTTTTCTTTGGGGTGGGGGTGCCAACTACAGAAATGTTGTACCTTGTGTGTCATTAAAAGTCCAGATATCATTTAAACCATAGCAAGAATTGCACAGTCATTTGTCTGAAAAGAAGAACTAGCTTATCTTAGGAGGAATCTTAGTTAAAAACGATGAGCACAGGCCATGTCCTATAAACATCTCCCATTGTTCTGAAGACTAATGCTACTTCACAAAGTCTGTTTAACACTGTAGGGATCAGCTGCCCTTCTTTGTTTACACATTTCTATAGTGTACACATTCTGGATAGACGAAATTACATCCTTCTACACGAACGCAGCCAGGAAGTGGCAGACGCTGCGATCCACTTCCACTGTTCTTCATCCAAGCAGCGCTGCAGCTTTCAGAGTAGGACCATCATACTCACTTTAGTGTTAATTTCAGACCTTAAAACTGAGCAGAAGAATTTTTTTTCTCTCTTGTAAAACAAAAAGGTCCACTCTCAGAGAGTTTAGTGAAATAAGGACTCTCCGAATGTATCCGTTTTAAGGAAAGCAGGCCCACATTTGATAAGATTGGCTGCTCTGAATTTAAAATAAAATTAAAAAAAAAAGCACCCCGGCTTTCCCGCTCTCTCTCAGCAGACGGTGAGCGGCTGAGGTTGGCCTTCACGCCGCTGGTTTTTCTTCAGCAGCTGAATCCGGTTGTGACAGTAGAACTTGACCGCTCGCCAGTCACGGTGGTTGTTGACCAACAGGGGACACTGCTGCAGGCAGCGTTCGCAGTCGGCCTTCGCCGGGACACGGAGCTCGTTGATGTTTTTGGTTAGATGCTCTTCAACTGCTGCACGCTCCGCCTCGGACCAGGGGCGCTTCAGGACCCCTCGCTTCCCTGCATTGTTGGAGAGAGAGGAAATACTGTAGATTAAAAGCAATATCTTTGTTATTGGGCAAAGAGGGTTTTTGAATTGAAAATGTTGCTGATTTCCTCTGCATCTTTGGATTCACTAAAATGTCACTGAGTGTAACAGCAGTAACAGGGCTAACCTGAGCCTCTCCTGCGGTTTGCAGGTGGAGGAGGTGGAGGTGGGGGCGGCTGCTGGAGGGCAGGCTGGACGTTCTTGATCTTCTTGGGCCGCCCCACCCGGCCGTTGTTTTTGCCCTTCCTGACGTAAAGCAGGGTGGGTGGAGGGCTCAGAGCAGGGGTCGGAGGGGTCACCACAGGCTTCTCCTTCACATGTTCCCCATCTGAGTCTCCCTCCGAGAAAGAGTCCGCAGAGTTTCCTGACAACACTGGAAATCAAATTTGAAATCAGAACCAGACGCCGTACGGACTTAAAATCATTAAAATATAATTTAATCCAAAAATCTTCTCCTAGGAAGGAACAATAAAACACTGATGCTGGAACTCGTCATGTTTCTGTTCATTCGTCTCACCGTCCAGCTCCAGGCAGATGTGGTTCAGGCTCATCCCTCTGAACAGAACGCCGTCTCTCTCCCCACACAGCACCACTCGGCCCACTCTGCCCATCAAGCCCGGGTCTTGGCCGATTCCGGTGCAGATCTGCGTCACATGGTACTCCCTCTCCAGGAAGTGCTCCAGCCGCTCCACAGCTCCGCCTCCTGGCTGCCCCGGCTCCTCTCCCTCCCCCAGCAGCAGCAGCTGGGTCAGGATGGCCACCTGGCGGCGGACCCTGGTCTGCGTCAAGGCCCTGGGGTTGCGGGTGCCGCTGGAGCGGGCCAGGCTACGGAGGAGGTCGGTGCCGCGCAGAGGCGTGGCGGGAGAGTGGTAGGGGCGGGCAAAGATGTACGGGTTGGCGGGGTCTACCCCAACGTCATGACGGGTCTGCAGGAGCAGCTCCAGACAGGGCTCGCAGTGGGGGGGCAGGATGAGCGGCTGGACGCGCCCGCGCTTCCCCTGGACCCCGACTCTAGGCAGGTGAGGAAGAACTAGTCGCTCAAACGGAGAGAGGGAAGCCTCCAGTGGGGTAAGAGCCGGGGGGGCACCAGGAGGGACGGGGACAGGGCACTGAGGGGTGACGCGAACGCGATACTCGGCGATGGTCAACTTGGAGACCTCGCACTCGCGCCTTCGGTTGTACAGGATGAGGAGAGCCAGGCTGGAGTGGCAGAGCAGGCGCCAGGCCTCGGCGGACTGGAGCTGCCGGGACAGAGACAGGAACGCAGAGTGCTGGAGCCGACGGAGGTACAGAACCAGAGAGGACAGAGAGGACAGGAGGGGCAGCATGTGGTGACGGCCTGAACCACTGCAAGACACAGAGGACACTTTTCATCCTCAAGGTTGCAGTAACAACAGTGGCAGTCATGAGTTTATGTTTGTACAGTAATAAACGGACATAAATGTAAAAAATTTTGGACTTTTAATGTTTCATTTAAATTATTTCTTTTCCCAGGTCCTGAGCCTGAGTTAATTTGATTTTTATTTTATTGTTTGATACAAAAAAAAAAAAAAAAAAACATCAAAACAAGCTACGGCCTGCATCACAGTTTATATCCATAGCTAATTCGCAACACTTCCCATGTCTCACATCAAGGACAGAAAAGTCAGATAAAATACAACGTGACCGTTCTGACTGCAGACCATTTCAAAATGCACATCAGATTCAACACCACATATGGAAGTGGCATAAATCTGATTTTTTTTTTTCTGGGTGAAAAAATTTGGAACTTCTTGAAAACGTAACTTAGACTAAAAAAATAAATAAATAAAAAAGAAATGGGGTTTGGGTCGCATTTTCCTGCAGTGTGAACCTAGCCTACCTTCACCGAGGACAACAACACTGATTTTCAAGTTTCTTCTTGGATGATCTTGAACATCTCAACCAAAATTTCATCGTTGATGATTGTTTGGGTCAGATGAGCAAAGTTGGGTGTTCAACAAGACAAAAGACTAATACCTTAAAAGAAAAGTAGTCCAGCCAGAGCTGTCCCAGAAGCTTGTTGATGGTGTGTGGTCATTTATTTATACATTAGTGAGGATGAACATATTAATTTGTAAATATAATTGTGAAGCCATGTGTATTAGAGAAAATAGATGCTAACAGATGAAGAAGCTGCTTGGTAACGAAGGTCATTCAACTTGCGTAAAGAAGAAACTAATTACCTCAGCAACTCCTTTTCTTTTTCCTCCGTCCCACTGTCATCCTCAATTTCCATGATTCCATTTACATCATTCTCTTCCTCCTCTTCATCCTCCTCTTTTTTTGGTGCTGCTATTTTTTTGGCTGTTTTGCTGTTGAAGGACTGAGGGCACACCAGCTCCAATTCCTCCTCCTCTTTTGACTTCTTCATGTCCACTACATCCACATCCACGTCCTCCATGACCTCCTCCTCCTCCGTCCTTTTTTCTTTCTTTAATCTCCTCACCCCTCCTTTCCTGGACTGTGTCACCGCCACAGGTGGGGGGCTCCTCTTTAGGACGGACACTGCCACTGCATTCTGCCCGCGCGGGGGAGTCAGGACGGGACTGGTGGAGCCGTGGGATTGGTCCGCTGAGGTGAGAGAGGGCGGGGACATGGACAGGTCCTGGACACTGCTAGGTCCTCTGACTTGGGAGAACTTGGAGTGGTTCTCTGTGTGAGCGTGCAGTGGAGTAGAGTTTGTGCCGTGCGCATGCATACGCGGCATCTGTGTGTAGCGCTCGACGAGGGCGGAGCACACGTCGGGCTGGTGGGCGTGGTGTTTGTCCAGGTGCCGGCCCAGCGAGCGGAAGTGGCGTCCGCAGTGTTCACAGGTTTGGCGTGTGGAGTCGGTGGACACTCCATCTCTTGGGACATTTGCGGTGAGATTTCCCCCATTTCCAGAATCCAAACAGGTCGGAGTTTTGAATTCGGGTTTGGTCGAGCTTGAGGAGGGGAAGGAAGATGAGCAGGCAGGAGACGGGGACGAAGGTAGGGGACGGTTATGATGTGGGACGCTGGAAGGGGAGACAGGCGAAGGGCGTCTGGGCGGGGTCCGATGGGGGACCTTTTTCTTGGAAGGAGTGCCACGACGCTTCTTCCGCCGGCGAAGTGCACGACCTCGGGGGCTGGAGTTGTCTTCATCCGCAGCGTCCGAGTCGCTGGCGTCAGAGTGAGAGATGGGGGAGGACGATGGGGAGAGGGACCAGGACGGGGTGACGAACTCCTGCTGCTGCTGCCGATGCTGCTGGGCGCTCAGAGAGAGGGGCTCGTCTTCCTGGAGCGAAAAGATGCAAATGTCAAGGTAATGTTAGAATAGCAATGATAAAAAGTAACATGAAGTCCTTACAAGTTCACAATAGAAATACACATCTGTTATGCATTGCCAAAATTATTTATTTTAGAGGAAAAATATGCTTATATACTAAAGTATACACTTCAGAAAATTAAAAACAGACAAAACAAAATATGGTGAAAAATAAAATAAAAAACAAACATATTTATATTTGTTTACTTTGTGGATTAAGTTGTTTAATGTAAATCTTCAACAACACTTGAATTGTGTTAAGTTACTTCATTCGTACGCCAATGCGTTACGGCTTGTGGCCTTTAGCAGAGTCAAAAAACGTAAAAGGAATTACATCTCACATAAAAAAGTTAATGGAATTGGCTCTTTATTATTAAAAGCCTTTGCAAAATTGTCCAAACATATTCATTACATATTAAGAAATGTATTAAAGTTATTTTTGTCTTTAGACACATAGTTGAAGAACGAACAGTTTACACACAAGATTTAGGCTCAGACTGTAATTTTTTTTCTGACATGTTTTAGAGGAGCGTTCCCTTGACAAGAGTTTAAGGATGCAAATCCGGTTCTCTTATGTCTGGCTCTGATTCTTATAGAGCTTGGAACTGAACTGGGATGAAGACTTTAATTTCAATCACAAAAAAACTTAATTGCATTAAGAAAATAAATAAAATGGTTTATACCCCACAAACCTTATATGATGTGCAAAATCCAGTCAGACAGATATTATAAATGTTTGAATGTGCAAACAGGTGACATTATTTTACCTTTTTCATATTGTTGCTATTTTCAGAGTCTGAGTTACACTCCGGTTGCGCTGGAGACACAGTTGCACGGAAACCCTGAGGAACGCATAAAACTCAGATTAAACCAGCAGCAGGCACAACGCTCATTAATATTTAGCATTACAATCAGCCTCAGCTGTCACTCAGAGAGCAGGAAAACACTCCACATTAGTAAAATAGACTAAAAAAAAAGAAAGATATTGTCTGAAACAAGCTTTAAATATGAGACAGCTGAGAAACAAAGCCAGATTAAACTAAGAGGCCTGCATGCAGTAAAAGAATGTGAAACTTTATTTTCGCTGTTTCACAACTTCTTAAACAGTTTCTGGTGTCATTTGGCTGACAATATTCATCAAATTTAATGGGGCCCATCACAGCAACAAATGTTATGTTATAACCATGGTTACTGTTGCTACAGCACTATAGGTAGAAGGAGAGCTGGAGCTCTTTCATTACCATGGCAACCATATGCCTTGTTTAGCTTGTGCATGCAGAAGGCGGGTGATTGTGAGTGTGTGTGAGTGTTATCAGCAGTGTGAGAACAAACATATGTTTGTCTGACGTCAGATATTTCTTGCGTCTGCTTTTACAGAAATGAAGACGACACACTGGAACAGCAAAGGGGAGGAGTGGGATAACTCCACACAAGGACTAATCAAAAATATATTCGTCTCACTAGATTCTCTCCCCACTCGGTCAGACTGTAGTCGACGGTGATCTCCTCTCCCTTGGTGATGTCTCGGATGGCGATAACGACCAGGCGCACCTGGCTGCCACAGTGGACCTCCCTGATGCGGCAGTTGGGGGATGGAGGGTAGGACATGGCTGTCGGAGCTGGCGCCGAGGCAGTGGGAGCAGCTGGAGCTGTGGAAGCTGGGGTCAGAGTCGGGCCCTGAGCCGAAGCTGTGGTGGCTGGGGCCGGAGCGGGCACAGGGGTCAGCGTCGGGGCTGAGGAAGCAGTGGGAGGCGGAGCCGGGGTGGACGCTGAGCTGATCTTGGATCCAGGGGAGACCTTATCTCGAGTCTGCTCTGGTGGACCGCTGGAAAGACAAAGGATTAAATGATGAAAAAAGGAAAAAAAAAAAAAAAAGCAACATGCACCCCTCAGTAATATCCTGCCAAATCACTGGTGTTGTCATTTAATCAAAAAAAGATTAAGCATTTTAAAACAAAAATAAATAAATGCAGTTGAAGAAGTCTGTTGCATACTGGGATATCTGGTTTACTAAAACATATCATAGTTTGTGACTCACATTCTACTCTGTTTCTGATTTTAATCAGAGCAACATTGCCCCATACATCATGCAATGCCTTGCAAAAGCATTCTAAATGATGTTTTAACACTTTGTAAAAGTAATCCTGTTCAATAAATTAGATTATGCAATCAGATTAAAAATACCTTTAGAAAATAAGCTTTGAGCAGGTATTAAAAATACTTTTCATTAACATCTACATCACTAAATATGTTTTTCTTTTTGAGGGGATGGGGGTTAATGGGTCTGATGTAATATTTTAATTTTAAATGTCATGTTTTCTGGACATTTAAAAATATTTAAAACTTGAATTTAGGGGTATTAGACTAAAGGAGCCTGAATAGAAATCAGCTTTTAAAAATACAGATTTTTCCAACCAAACACACACTTCAGCTTGATTATGTGGATGAAATCAAGACCTGAAGGGTTGGTGGCAGCCAAGGAGTGTGACTCAAATGTGCAGAGCTTAAATTAAGCAGTCCTCAAGTAATCGGGTAAAAATCAGCAATAGTCGATCATTTTCTAAAAACTTGAGTTTTATAAGATGCCAATTAAAACAGGAGCAGATCAATGTGAGCTCACCAGGTGTGATGAGCAGGGTGTGTGACGTAGGAAGGTGCGTCCAGTGAGGGACGTTTACTCTCTCCTCCCTCCTTTCGATCACCTGAGAGGACAGCAATGGTATGTGGACGAGGATTACACACCAGGGACCCACACACAGATACACACACATGAACACAAGGGTCACAACCTCATCTCTAGCAGTGCACACAGGCACAGATGCACATATGTAGTCAGATACACACATCCAAACATGACCAGAAGTAGGTCACTCACATACTCACAGTCCGCCCCCACAATAATTGCACACACACAGACAGATGCACATGCAGACAGCGCTCAAACATACACACAATTCCAGCTAATGGCTGTTAGAACATGACATGCAGAATGTACAACAGAGACACACACACACACACACACATATATACATACCGGGGCTGATGCTTTGCTCAGGCTCGCTCTCTTCCTCCGTGTGCGTTACAAAGACCTTCACAGGTGTCCCTTTTCTTTTCCTTCCACAGCCGCGCCTGCAGAACACACATGAAAGAAAACTCCCAATTATCATTTAATCAGTGTATCTAGCAGCCAAGCTTCACAATTCATCAACACACACTGTTCTATATTTTTTTTCCTTTTATTAAAAGAACTGCAAGTTTGTTTTTGTAATAACGGAGTGCACCCAGATCTTTAAAGCTTATAAATAAATAAAAAGGACTCTGCTCCAACTTTCACCACATTCTACATCAGAAATTCCATCCTCCTCAGTGCAGTTGTCCTGAGTTTGATTCCCGGTCTCGGAGCATTAGCTGCACATCTTCACCCTTTCTCCTCTCAAATTACTGTTCAATAAAAGGCCACTAGTACAAAAAATAAAAAAATCTTAAAAAAAAAAAAAAAAAAAAAGCATAATATCCTGTGATTTACTCCAAATCGTTAACAGAGTATGATGACAGAACGCTGCCTCCTGTGTGCGCCCAGAGCGGACAAGTCAGATTATCTCCTTCAGAATAAGTCCATGTCACAACAGCCACGCTTAGAAGAGCCAAACTGATCCTGCCTCTGAAGAATCTGAGCTGGTTCTGCGACCACAAATCTCAGCTTTGTTTTCCCCCATCAGTCTGTTTTCCCTCACATGACACTGGAGTCTTTTGAAAGTAGGCCATGGCAAGATCTTGCTTTGGATTTGATCAGGACCGTCCATGTTAATATGTGAATCGATGCACCTTTTGCACACAAACAAGAGCTGGTGGTAAAAACAAAACAAAAAAAGCTAAATAGTTTCGATACAAAACTTAAGCAATGGAACAACAGACTGAGAGGCAAAAATGAATAAAGAGATGCATAGTGAACAGATATCAACATTTTGATTGAGCCAGTCCACTCCCATCTACATTTGTGACACTGTGTGCAAACTTCAGAGTGTTTAAGAGGGAACAACTTCATACGGGTTCATAGTTTTTCTTTGAAAATGTTTCATCTACAGCAAACACACAAATGTCAATTTTGAGGGGGAAAAAAAAGATCATTAACAAGAGCTGATTGAAGATTCAAAAACTTAGCTTAGACTTGTCAATTCTGATTTCCTTTTGCGAACTGTAATTTAACAGCATTCACAATGCTCCTTTCTAGCCTTGAGTCATCAATATACATGTTAGTATGAAAAGTCACTTTGGGTAAATTCACTTCACCAATTTATCAAAATGCCTCTAATGAGGGAAAGAAAAGATCATAACTGATAAAGTACAAAACAAGAGGACAAAATGTTGTAGCAGTGAATGACAGGCTAATTATAGGAAATCACTTTTACACCTTTGAATGTAAGAATAGATACAAACTGGTGCATGGTGTGTAAAAAAACTTTGCAATTATTTTAATGAAATAACCAAAACTCCATAAGAACAAAAAAAAAGTCAAATCACTGGTCAGGAGCAGTGAGGTTGAAAACCGCTAGAATTTACCCACCGCCATTCTCTGGGTGGATCTATAATTGTAGTATTCGATTTATCACACAAGACTGTTTAATGGTCTAAATGTCATGATACTGCACAGATACTGAGAATTTAATTTAATGATGATAAAATGACTTTCCTGGAAAAGGATTACACATAAAACCAAGGTTTAAAAGGTTGATATGACTAGAGTTATTCTACAATTATAAACACATTGAGGTCAACATGTCTGGGTCTTTACAACACAGATTCTAAACTCACAGAAGTCTTAATCACCACCGTCAGCGGCGTATAGGCATAATGCCTATACGCCGCATGCCCGTCTGAAAATTGCTCTGAATAGTCAGTTAACAGAGCAGACATTGCTGCTATACGCTCAGAACCCTGAAGAGTAGTAGCGAAAATGTAGTACAAGTTCACAGATCTCAAGATCAAAAAGAATTTCAGTGTCTTGACTTGCACGCTTCAACTTATGGATCATGTCACAAAGTTGTAGTTAGGGCTGGTAAGAACAGAAATCTGTCTTTGTTGATGACTTGTAGTGATTAATGACTCAAATTTAATTCTTTAATTCTTCTCATTTTATCCCAATATTTGTTGTAGAACTTGATAAATTAGCACCTTTAATTGCAATAACTGACTTTTAAATCCTTCAAAAATTCTTTATTAAACACCCAATTATTACATATTAGTCTCGAGCTTAATAAATAATAATAATTATTACTAAAACCATTTTTCAA